>NW_018405320.1:160210-239173 GCF_002113885.1 Mizuhopecten yessoensis
CCCCCCACCCCAGCTTGTAAATAAAAAGAATACTTTGTATTAAGACTGAGAATAACAATAGATATATTATAATAAAAGATTTCTTAATTCAATCCTTGACATATATCAAAGAGTATAAAAATCTAAAAACAAAAGAAAGTCTAATACACTGTAAAAAATAAAGGCATATATCACTATAAAATGAGACAGACTATTTTTTAGTACATGACGTTGTTAGATATAAATAAGTCGCATAATAGGAGTGGTGTGTGCCATTGACCTAGGATTACCCATAAAACCCACAAAGTGGCTTATTTCCAATGGGGTCGTTTAAAAATGGAAGAAAACCGGTAACGGTTCAGATGGCACAGAACAGGATATGTGTATATCATATTAGATAACTGATCAGTAGAATTGTGTTTCCATTTATATAGAAAACAATACAACATACATAATAATTATTATTTATAGCGACAGACAGCTTCTTATAGTCGCAAACTATAAAACAGTGTTACATAGTCATTTTCAAAGATATCAAAATACTTAAACAGACTAAATATACCGACAGATCTTTACATTACTGTTTATAGAAATGCATGAAAAAAATGAAATTTGAAATGATTGTGCAATGCCGCAAGTCAAGCTTTCCAACGGTTGGGTCCCCCTACCAACAAGGTCTGCTCGACCCGCGCCATCGCACAGGTCTATTTATGTATTTTGCGACAAAGAATGAAGATGTTAAACATGTGTGCAAAAAAAATCATCATTTTTTTTTCCTTGAAGCACAAGGTGTTTTTCAGCATTGGTTTTGAATTTATGTTTGTTTTTGTTATTTTTGATATGAAGAGTCAAGAGTTCCAATCTTTAGCAGCCGAAAAGAAAAAAGTAGATGTTTCTATACTCTTGACGTTTTTAATAGCGAAATTTGAATTTCCGGATCTAGTACCGTATGTGTTATTGTTTTTGGTGAAAAATTCATGCATATACTGTGGGCATTTCTCATTAAAGATATGAAATGCATGATTTAAACGAAGTTGACGAACTCTTCCCTCTACATTGAGCACACTAATTTTCAGTAGTTCAGTAAAGGCAATTCTTGTCCAGTTATTTAAGTTGAGAATATAACGGACCAGTTTTTTTGGGGGGTAATTTGTAACTTTTTTATGTAATTTAAAAAGACCCTCATACCAAGATGAACAGGCATAATCGAAATGACATTGTATGAGAGCTTAACATAGAGTTTTCCGTGATTTTTGGGATAGACAGTTACTATTTCTGTAAAGGAATATTAGCCTTTGATTTATTTTTTGTATGATATTGGAGACAATTTCTTCTCCAGATAAAAATCTGTCAATCATCACCCCAAGGTAATTTACAGCCGAATGAGAATTACTAATTTGACCTTTGCAAGAAACCTGAAATTTCTCCTTGAGCGTTTGAATCAAATTTCTTTTCGGACCAAAAAGAATACTTTCTGTTTTTCCCAGATGTAATGATAATTTATTGTCAACAAGCCAATCATGACAGGATTCCAAAACCAATGAGACTTTAGATGAAATTGTTTCAGGGCATTTATGTGAAAAAATGATAGCACTCTCATCCGCATAGAGGAGTAATTTACATGAATTTTCAATACTTATTTCCATGTCATTTATATAAACCAAAAATAAAAGTGGTCCCAATAATCTTCGTTGAGTAATTACCAACTGACGAGTGTACCCAATTAACACTGACTAGATGAGATATATTTGCTTAATAACATTTGAACCAATTGCAGTACTCGACACCAATAAACTGTAATGTGTTAAACAATATAGAATGATTTACTGTATCGAAAGCTTTTTGTAGGTCTGACAATACCATACCAGGGGATAAACCTTTCGACGTTTGAGATTTTATATAGTCCCTGAGATAGATCAAACAGGAGTCAGTAGAGTATGATTTCTTGAAGCCGGATTGAAATTCATACAATAGGTTATTTTTAACAAGAAAAAATTCTAATTTGATATAGACTGCCTTTTCTAAATAATTTGACACAATATTTAGGATGCTCACATGTCTATAGTTTTCTGCCTGAAGTCTATCCTTCATTTTGAATAAAGGGATAACTTTTGCAGTTTTAAGATCGTCAGGTACTATAACCTCAGGTATGGATAAATCTATTAAAAAGGTGATATGAATTTTGATTACTGGTGCCGCATCCCGGAAAGAATCTGGCAGGAATTTGATCTAAACCTGTACTTTTACATATATTCAAATTGCATAACTCCATGTACACAAACTCTTCCGAGACATGATGAAGATGAAATTTAATTCCTTTCGGGTTTCTTTTAGTATAAACATCCTTAAACAACTTTGATGTATAATGGTACAAGCCTTTATACAATGGGGATTTTTCAACCAATTTAGAAGCAACAGTAGTAAAATAATGTTAAAATGGTTTGTTACTGTAATGTCATCATGAAAGTTTACACCATTAATATTGAGAACTGTTTTTAGGTTTGATTTCTTACTCCTTTCCTATCCCAGGCCCTTATATTGTTTCCACATGTTTTTAGAATTGCCTTTATTTTCTTCGATTTTATTTTCAAAATAATTGCATTTAGCAAGTTTTTGAAGTTTATTTCTGAGCTGGCAAAAAACTTACATATACATGTATCAAGATTGTGATTCCTCTTGAAAATGTTAAATTAATTATCCTTTTCAGATATGATGTCAAGTATTTCAGAGGTCATCCAGGGTTCGGTACGTTGTTTTAGGCGAATTTCTGATATGGGAAACACATGGTCTGAAGCATCTGTGAAAAGGTCTCTGAACAATTTCCAGGCCTTGTTTATGTCAGGAGCAAGAGAGCAATCTTTCCATTTAGCATTCTGTCAATTCATTTATAAAAGTTTCTTTTAGAGTAATTCTAAGTTGAACGCATTTTAACATTATTATGCATGTTGAATACAGTACATTATACGAGGTCGTTTGCGCGTGCAGAACACAGGGAAGTGATCACTGATGTCATTTTGGTAGGACACCTGATTGATTTATATTTTCATGTGTATTACAAAGAATATGATCAATCAGAGATTGTTCGGAGTCGGTTATCCTCGATGGATTAGATATGATTTGTTCTAGATTAAAAAAGTCTCAATAAATTATAGAATGAGGAACATAATGAATTGTATGCATTTCCGTTTTGGAAACAAATGTTAAACTCGCCAAGTATGATAATTTCAGAGTCAGATGTTATGTTTTGCAAAGTTTGTTCAAATTTATCACAGAAGTCATTTTGGTTGGGTGGCCTATAGCAGGTTCCCAGAGTAATAGGTTTCGTTTTGGGGAGAAAGTTCAACAAAGATAAATTCGTCGGAATTGTTACTGGTCACGTCTACTGGGGTGAAAGCTAAATCCTATCTGACGTAGGTGCATACTCCACCACCCGAACGGTTTCTGTCTCTGCGTAGGACAGCATACCCCTCAATATTGATCTCAGAATCAGTCATGGAGCTGTCAAGCCAGCTTTACTGTTTTTGAGGTTTCGAAATTGCCGTATTCTATAAATCTAACTTCTTTAGCTTAAAGTTGCACAATACAAATGTAAAATCATTTAAAGATGTTAAGAACACACGATTGTGTGGTGTAAATCTTAGTAAAAAATAATTCAAAAAATGCATCTTTGTAATTTGCAGAAGACAGATACTGAATAATAGGTTTGCAAATTACAACAAAGTTACCGCGCAGCGGAACACGTTCATTGCAAGTGTAATACGCCCGTCACACGTTGAATGAATAGCTGCTTGCATCATTGAAAACTATGGAATATTTGTGAGTCATTGATGTTAAAGGAGATTGAGAATCTTTGTCGACTGACATGGGAATATTTTTCGAGTTTCCTCTTGTACTGTTTCTGATTGGTTCCTCATCCCAAAGCTCAGCAAAACTACCTGCATCTCTGTCGTAAATTCTGTTCAAGTAACCTATATACTAGTGTTGGTAGATTCAATTTCCTTAATCGTAGTGCGCCGTTGTACGTTTTGTCGACATATTCTAATTTGTACGGTGACCATACTGCTCCTTCGCATTCCAACTGTGTCCTCACATGACATTTTAAGGGTGACAGCAATGTAGCGTAGTCTAAAAATTGAAATTAACTCCTAATAATGGCAAATACATCGAGTTTGATTTGTTGAACCCATTCTCTTATGTGGTCTTCAACGTTTAATGATTTGTCAATGACAACTTCAGTGTCCTTTTCCTGAACCGATGATTCCCGGATTTTTCCTTGTGTGTTGTATGATTTTAACATTTCATTCTTTGGTTCCTCGGATCGCCCAATGAACATATATTTGCATTTTCCTGGATGCATATCACTGAGCCATTGTGCACTCCATTTCGCCATTACATCAAAATCTTTTTGTAGCGAATCCTTACCCTCCGGTTGGGTGATTATCTTAAAGGTTTTCGTGGTTAAAGTTTAAAGTAAAGCCATTGAAATGTTTCGAGATTTCGGCAATCGATTAAACGGGCATAACTCAGTTAATTAAAGTTGGATGATTAAGGTGATCTCGCTTTTCTGATCACTCCTGGTAATTAACCTTGCAATGAAGTGTGAACTTAATTCGGTTTTAAATTGCACATTATCGAGCGGACAATGTTTCAGCAAGTAATTAAAGGGTCCGGGCACTTATGATAATAACCTTCCCATACAGTTGGAATTTATTCTATTGAAAATCACCGAGTGGACACCGACGGGCCTATACAAACTGCATAACAATTAGGTATAGCAGTGGGTTACCCCAAAAGTCCTATAACACGTATGAATCTATTTCTCCTTCAGCATCAGCCTGAGTGTCTTGATAGCTGTGTAGCTCGTGTCAGTAGGGTAGAAGTATTTCCAGAGCATTGCACTATAACCGTTGTTTGAAGTGTAATTCCCGAACAGATTGCAGTCAATGCAGGCTTCATACCACCATCCTCCGTGTGCACTACTGGCACAATCGCCGCTGAAACCGTCGTTATCATTGTCACGGGTGCTGAAAGGCCAGCCATTATGTGCATTGAGTGCGTTAACTACAACATACCAGCATATTTATATTGTAAATACGAATTTAAACGAAACAATTTGCATTCAACATAGCATCAACAAACATAGTTTTGCAATTATATAAAATTTCTTATGACTAGGTTGACATTTTTGCGGGTTTCAGACACAGCAGCTATTTTTGTCTGATTAAAGTTCAGTTGTTAATTTTTTTTTCTAGAAACCAATAAATAAAGCAATTAAACGAAAAAAGATGCTGCTCTTTCGGCTCATCGTTATAACACCAATATATTGCATTGTTATCATAAACTATCATATATAATACTTTAACAATGATGAAATTCGTTGCATTATATATCCTTTAGTGATTAAAAGATTGATCTGAAAACAAATTCTTTGGTTTTATTTTTTATTTTTTTTTCTGAAATATTTCACTTGAGGGCTTGATATATCACAGAACATCATGCGAGATTACGGTGATGTTTTTAGTGGTAAAGCAAATTATACGATTTCGAACTACTTCCAAAATACTTAAAATATTATCGCCTGAAATATAACTTTAGTCAAGGGTCTACAAGAAAAATATGATACATTCTGGAATTTCAACTTACATAGTTCGTCTGGCGTACTGTATCCGCCAATAGTCAATGTGTATTCGGTAGCCTCGTCAGAAACGTTGAAAGTAGTGTATTCTACATGCTTACGGGGGGCGCTCCAGCCTTCCATTTCAATCCGAAGCTTCATATTCTGGGCAAGCAGAAGTCTTAAATTCTCGAAACCTAATGTAATTTATGGAAACAATACGTGATTATGGTTGCCGTGTGTACATTTTGTGTGACTAGCTACTGTACACCTGGAAAATGTCGTCCTTCGCCCAGGTAATAATATTTCGCCCAGTAAGAATTTCGCCATTCACATTTCATATATATTGTGTCGTTTGCGTATATTCGCTTTAATCATGATTTCGCCCTAATCACGAAGGGCGAAAAAGACAAAAATGAATATGCAGCGAAACATTTTCTTGCATACTGTCAATATTTATCTTCTATATTTAATGTTCTTTATGATTAATTGAGATCGCAAATTCAAAAGCAATAGCCACTTGCAAAAAGGTAAAACAATATTTTCTTGTAAAGGACGTGTCACACCTAGCCGATTTGGGTCGCTGGAGCTATACCAGATAGCACATTGGCGATTTCCGGGGATCGCAACAGTATCACATAGCTAAGAACGGTACTACATCGTCAGGACATTGTCAGAACATTGGCGACAATTTGAGGAACGGCAAGCGATGGTAGACATTTTTGAACATCCTTTAAAATATCGCTTTCTCGCCGGAGCTATGCCAATTTTCTCGCCGATGTTAATTTTAGGCTTCGGTTTAGTCCCGGCTTGGTACATCGATAGTGTGTGACAGGCCCTTAAAATAATAGTTTTGTTTGCAAATCTGCATCAGCATAAAACTCCTTTTTGAAGTATGGCTAGTTTTGGAATTAAGCATACTGTTGAGACTTTCAGGTAACCAATATGATATCATACCCAGCCAGAACTCTCCTGTCAAACTTCCGAAACCATTCTTGTATTCATTCCATGTTTTGTAAAAGTCACCTGATCCGTCATATCTGCTGGCGATAATCTAGGGGATGAACGTGTATGTATTGTTATTCAAGAAGAAAATAAAACATCAACTTGGATAGTTATTACCTTTCTCACTTTCTAAAACAAGTTTTGTTTTCAAAAAGCAATGTGTAAGGGAAAAATAATAACATTACAGTAAGGAATGCTATAATCGATTACTTTTAAGAAGAACAGATATTTCAAATCACAAAACCCAAATGCTTCTTTCAAAAATTATATAATATTAGATAAGGTCACTAACATATACTTTCGAATGAACTGGTATCTACGGTGTGACGTTCGGAACAACTTACCGTCCACGGTCCCCCTGCAGTGTCCATATCACAATACGCGGACACGACATTGCCAGTTGCAGGTGTAAGGGTGTACACTCCTGAACAATAGGCAGTGGGGACATATCCACAGTTACTAAGAGCTTAAACACGAATTAAAAAATAATTAATTGGTACAACAGAAACGTTGATATGTATACATGGTTACACATAAAGCAAGAATTTGTGGAACACGTCCACTCTGTCCGAAAGATTGATTAGACGTAAGTTTAAAGAGAAATAGACATGAACAATATGACGTTGTGAACACAAACTTCTTGTTTGCAGTGAAGGACGTTAAAGAAAGTAGTATATCTTTATTTATCACATATAGCAATAAAGTACATCAACCCGACCATAAAGATTTCTTTTATATAAAAACTGATATAATTTAATTTTGCCATTTTCCCAAAGTCTTGACAATTTCCATGTTATATCGTTTAACCTAGAAATCAAACAACCCAAATAGTGATGACGTCATATTCCGCAATTTTTGGTGCGTTATTTGTAATTCAAGCTTCTGATTGGTTGAAGTCGCTTGGAGATGAAATTACTGCACAGTAATTTTGTGAATGAATAATCATTTAATATGAACTTAAATGTTTTGTATGTCCTTTAAAATTTATCTACAAGGGGTAACAATGATTATTTTTAGAATTATACGGTATAAGTAAATACCGAAAATATCCTTTGTGTGTGTAAACCTCTTGGTGATTTATGCACACAGTTTTATTTTCGGAATATGTCGTTCAAACCTAAAATTATGCTTATTCTATTCCTTATAATCAGGATTATGTGAGTAAAATGAAGATAAACTTTGTGTTCTATAAAAAGTGAGAATTATGACGGTTCAAAACAAATGTAAATATATCAGAACCAACGTAGTAAAGCAAGTCGATCATTGGTAAGCAAAGGTATTATTTGATGATATAACCACACAAGTAAAAAAGACAGAATTATTTCATATTGATACGCAATACTTAGCGCTGTCACAATATATCGGAAAGCAGGTATATCGCAATACATATGTATCGTAATGAACCACAATACAGAGATAATATATTGCTGTATCGCAAAGTTTTTCAAAAACTTGTTTTAATGTTTCTACTTGGTGTTTTAATTTTGTAAATTATTACAAAACAGATCTGCCAATAAGCATAAAACAGGCTTTTACTTGTGGTTGTAATCAGTTCAAAGTTTGTAATCGATGGTGGGTTTGACAAAAGTCTTAAATCTATGCGATCCATATTATGATTAAGTTTAATAGCATTCTGACAGCAACTTATTATAAAATTGAGCACACTATTCATATGACAGTATATCGGAATACGTATCGCAATATATTATTGTGAAACAATGTCTGCTCATGGTCAACCATACCATGCAAATTTCTTGGAAGTTCATCGTTCGTATGTCTTATTGACAAATTCACCAATCATCTTTCAGTGTGCATCCATGGTTGGTTGATAACGGGGTGTATTTGGCTTTTTACAAACCATGCAGGGATGTTGCTGTCAAAAACGCGTAAGCTCACATTTCAAATAGGCACTTTTGTAAGTCAGTAGTTACAAATAAGTTACGCCGAATAAATGAACACGAAAACTATGCTAACACCTAATAAATCACAAGGGTAAAACAAGACACTCCGGATGGAAAACGTATCCTATTTAACATGTACCACAGGCCCTGATGGTGATGCGTTCATAATATTGGAGAAACGATACAGCTTTTTGCGTCCTGTCAAAGACTTAATCATTCTATGGAACGTGTCGACATATGAACGGGTCACTCAAAGGTAATATAATTTGTCATTTTAGTGAAGGAAAACAGGAAACACCACCCAGTCACACTATTCTACATTGGACCACACAGCAGGTTCCTAGCAGGTACATCTGACAAGAAATAATACGACATGAAGCCTGATAAAAAGTGTTTCAATCGGAACAGAAGTTTATCGAAATAAGTCATAATACACCGAGGAAAACCCCAAAAGTAGGTTGCCCACATAAGTCACTTCACAAGATTGGTACTGCTCAAGTAAAGATCAAATATTTTCCTGGGACAAAGACGCTACAGAGCAAGGCAAACGGATAGACTCCCTTGCTTATTTTAAGCAGATGAAAGAGTAAATGGCATACAAATATAATTGTCATTGATTCCCAAAGGAGTTTCGGTGAATGCAATTAAAATTAAAATAATAATTGTCTGCTCGGATGACTAGACACATCCTTTGGATTTCAATGCGTGTGTATACCTTGGGAACCGCGAAAACGAAAACGTAAACAACGTATATATCAATCTATAAAAAAATGCCCAACAAGAACAACAACAGTCAAAAGGCGAATTTAGTTATCTATAACGTTGAATGATCAATGATGCATACCTAAGAAACAATAGCTGAAAGTAAATACTATCTTTTGAGCTAAGATAAAAATCGCCAAGGCGTCAACTGTAAATAAGCCATAAATAACCTCTTTAAATGATCCATAGGTGAAAATATTGGCCAAGGAGGCATGCTTCACCCACAAAATAATCTATGATTAGTGTGTATGATAGATTTCAGGCTGTTAATGAACTACTAATTTTCTGGATTTGACGAAAGACATGATAACATATATCAGTGTGGTTAAAAAACCTGGCCTTTTTAAAGTACATTTTTTCTAAACAAAATGTTATCAAGGTCCAATGTTGTGTTTGTCAATTTCAAGGAAATAACAATATACATCGTTTGTTTAAGTTTTTAGCCAATTGCATAATCGAAATCGCATTTTGAACCATACTCTGTTGAATGTGTGGCTATTTTTATGCAGTTGTACACAATGCAACAATATTACGGTGCGCACATATTACATTAATCGCACGTGTGCACACCGTCGGCTGATCGTCCTCACGTAAATGTACCGTGCGATTTAACAATCGATCGCCCGGCTGTGTGTTTAAAGGCAATGCGATGGCACTCGATGATTTCGGATTTTTTCACTCAGTAACATCGATCAATCTATCTAACCATATCGCGCTCATATGTATACCCATTACATTACACTAAACAGGTGCATATAACAACTATCAACTAACTAACAACTTTGTGTACAGTATGTACATGTATATGCCCGTATATCTAAAACACTTTGTGTCCTTGTTTTGTTATATAAATACAATGTCATAATCATGTAAATTTGGGTAAACTATGGTTACATACTTGAATCAGGGAAAATAGAAGTTTTTTTATATGAAATCGTATTTATTCACTGGACATTCCTTGATATACAAAAACCATGCTGCCTATCGAGCACATATGCGGTCGCTATTTTCGCACAATTGTTTATCGTGCGCAAATGGTGTTGTGTGATCCCAAAACTGTACTCGGAGACACTTTCATTTCGAGAGTTGCAATGCGTGATTGACCTGCGTTGCTGAAATGCGAATCTGCGATTACAAACATGACCACAAACATTATACACGCCCCAGACCTCACAGCTTATCATACTTACAGACAAACTGGACAATTTTCGTGTAGAATTTGAGTGAAGATGACCCGACGCCGTCGTCTCTGTAACATATTTCATCGCTGTACGTCTTGCACTCATGTGTGACGGAGTTGTAGGAGAAGGAAATGCACTCGGAGTTATCACACGTACTGGCACATCTAATCTTTGTGTTCATAGACGATGTGCTTAACACTGACCCCACGTGGTTCTGTTCTTTCGTCTTTGGTACCTCCCTGTACTTGTTGTAGGTCATTGATGCCGAATTTATTCCTAAGTAGGATATAAACACATACACCACACAAACGCACACTTCAGAGTTTAAACGGAATCCGAACTCTGACATATCCATTATCCTCGTCAGTATCGATAATATATGAATACGCATCTATTTTGCAAATTCAAACCAATACATCAATAACTCATGTTGTAACGTGCATTTCAATTGGTAGTAGCTATACGGACATAACACGACAGCAGTCGTACATATTAAGTGTTGTAAACACAAATTAAACAATCCTGGTGTTCTTGTGTAGGAATTCACCTCTAACATAGACGCCTATCTACAACTGATGAATACGACGAAGATTGGCATGTCACTACTGAGCAGCCAATCAAAAGCATGTATTTATAATCATCTTGTTAGGGATAACGGCTGATGATAGAGTACGTGGTAATTATACTTGTACACGATATAAAGCATGTATTAATTGTTAATGATACATTGCTATGTGTGGTTATCCGATTTAATTGCTTTCCTTTTGTAATCTAGTAAGTACAGATAATAGGAAACGTGTGCTCTCATATGTATATACGATCTGATATTTTAACTATATTTGCTTCCTATTGGCTGTCAACGTCTGTATAGCGAAACTGATGGCAAAGACCAAAATGACACCCAAAATATTCGCAGCAATTGAACAGTATTTGACTAATAATAGGACTATGCAAATATACATTAACGCTTAAGGGAATTGTGATAGCCAAGTTAAGCTGAACAAAAAATGAAACAGGGAAGAGTAAATGATAAGAAATATTTCTACATTAAGCAAAATAGCATATTTTTTTCAATGACCTATGTTACAGTAACATAGGCTGGTGTATACCCTTGTCAGTCGGACATTACTTAGCTATTCTAAATAAACCTGATTTTGCAAATATTTCAATATATTGAGTCTAGTAAGGCAGAATATTTTTTTTAAAGATGTTTACATATTTGAGCCCTTTGACCATGGCAGTAAGTCAAGGTCTTTTATTTGATGAAATTATACAGCACTTCATGTAAGGTACCTACTGGAAAACAGCATTTCTCTTTGCCCTTGTTATTCTGTTGTTTCAAATGTTTTAAATATTTGACCCCTATGACCTTGTAAGTAGGTCAAGTTTATTTATTTGACGGAACTTCATAACATTCTGTCCAATGTACATACTTGACAAATATCTTTGTTGTAGGCATCTTGGTTATTCAAAAGAGGTTGCTTTAATGTTTTACATATTTGACCCCTATAACTTATAATGTAGGTCAACGTCATGTATTTTACGAATGTTTAGTACACCTGTCCCAGGTTCTTGTATGTACTGGACAAATATCATTGTTCTATGGCTCTTTGTCATTCAAAAGAAATTGTTTATAGGTTTTTAACACATTTGACCATTGTTATCTTGAAAGTAAGTCAAGGTAATGTATTTGAGGAAAGTTAATAGCATCAAATGCCAGGTACCTATTGGAAAAGTATAACGGCCCTAGGTCCTCCAGTTCTTAAGAAGAAGTTCAAAGAAAAAGTTGACGGACGACAGACGACACACCTTACCATAAGATAAGCAGGCACTCCGTGCCAGGTGAGCTAATAACTGCCTTAGCATGTGCACGTCGTAGTGCATTACGAAACTAGGTACAATGCTGACTGGTACATTTAGATGCTGCCAGCAAAAGTTCTCAATATATGACAGCATGCTTCCATTTATACAGATGAAGAGATATACATCGTTCATAAATCCCAATCCATAATGTTCATTAAATAGTAATAATGATAGATATTCTGCGTTTTCACCTTCGGCCGTTCTAACAATCACATCAACTTATTAACCTTCTACACCAGAGATCAAGTTGAAAATCAATATGGCCGGTCATTGTAAACTATTAACTGGGCAAATCGAACTCATATCATTTATTCCCGAGTCAGTTCATGCATGTATCTATTTGACTGAAATCAATGATCCGTCAATGATACATATCTCTCATTTTATTTGTCGAATGAGTGTACTAGCATTAAATTATGTATGTATTTCTAGCTTTGCTAACTAATCACTAACTAAGGACAGGTAATGACTGATTACTACATGTCATGAACATGAACTATTTGAAATGAAATTGCCTCGGTTGATATTAATAACAAAAACAGCAGGCCTAAGAATACATTCGAAAAACTATTTCCAATTCAATTCAAACAATAGAATGCTAGACAAAAGGACAACAAATCATCGGGATCGCTACTTAGAGAAATATTGCATTATGATTCAACCGTACAGCTTTACTACCGACGATAACACAATAAAGTCATTAGTGTCACCTATTTATGTATGAATATAATTTGCCAATGCACACAAGTTAATTCCCACAAATCCCACAGGATCTGTTGAAGGTTTCAAGCAGCTTTCCTAGAACGGATATGTTAAGCCCAGTTAGAAATCAATAGTTGCATATAATAACCAGACAAGAATAAAAACGACAATGATAGTCTTATTTCCCTACCATGTTGGCTTATGTAGACTTATAAACAGGTATGTTATGTCCCTGTTCCTCTTGACATTGAAAAATAATTTAAAAAAATAATAATTGTGTACATCTCGTCGTTTCTTATAGGTTATGTTTTCGTTTGCATAATGTTTCATTCCATTACCTTTCTCCTTCGATTAGTAAATTATTATCCTGGCAAATTCATGACAGAAATTCGAACTGATATTAAAAAAATACCGAGAAAAATTAATATCGCAAATGCTCTGAATTGTAAATAATGCTGATTATCTAGTGGTTGCATATTGTTTTTACATATACATCAATCAGGCAAGTGACACACGTTGAATGATCAATGAATTTCAGTGAAATATAATCAGATAGATTTGCAAGTACGTGTATTGATATTTACCACTGATTTGCATTGTCACTATATAACCCTACCGCATTCAGATGGCATTTACTTAGACTATGCATGCCATGAGTCGCTTTTTGACGGCCTTATTATTACGACATCATAGATGCGACGATAGCTACCAATGACCTCTCAGGACAGATGACCGTTCTATTTATTTCACAGGTATATATGACAAATATCTTACTTGAACTAAATGCTGAATAGAATAACAATTGAACTGCTTTCATTTGGTATTCATATGCAATATGAATGTCAATCGGTCGAAGGCAAATCCTAAATGTCAACTGAACGCAGTTAAATGCTTGATAAACCAAATTTATTTGGTTATGTATATCCTAACAGATATATCTCCTGTGCAACTGGATACAGACGAACAGATAGATAATCAAGCCGATTTTTTAAATTCTCGAAGCTATGCAATATTCTAAACCATGTTGCTTCTTTCGCCAACGATACGCTCGACTAAATTTCCATTTCTTTTAATGCCATCAATGTTCGCTCGTAAAAATATATTTTATTGAATAATTTATGTTTACGATCAATATGATTAAGAAGATACTGACTTTATGGTTAGAGGCATGCTGTGTATCTGTTGACCTATATGAACTTAGACATATATGTATACACCTTACTGATCGACTATTCAAATACTATTAAACGGTTTTCAATGTATGCATTTACTGCTTTTTAAATGCTTCGAAAGAGGTTGCTTGTTTTCAGTTAGCCTATATTCAGCATGTGCTTCCAATAATCGGTAAAAGGGACAGGCGAGTCTCATGACATTGATTGCTGATCATGGGCAGAGATTACAACCGTAGGGTATCTACATAATATATATATATATATATATATATATATATATAACACTTATATATTTGGAAGTAAATTCGATAATAAGAATTGAAAGAAAAAATGATAAGGCATAGACGTATTATTTAAAAGATGCAGCCACCTATTGTTGTAATCTACTTGCATTATCATGAAACCAGATCGTTTATATTACCTTATATTATTATTTATAATTAACACGATAATTGGTCAGACTTCCTAGATAATGAATCCAATGTTCAATAGGATAAAAACGCTACGACTTTTATTTCTATTCTAACTCAAGTCCAGGTCGCTGCTTGCCAGATCTTTAATCTTTGTAGTGCTCGTGATCTGGTGTTGTAATAACAAAAACAAAAAGCTTTGTCACTGAAAAACATTCTAGGTTATCTGGTGCAGTTCATGTGGTGGCAGATCCAATGACGATACACTCGGTATTATAATAACAAAGAACATGAGCTTTGTCGCTGAAACAATACCGTCTGGGTTAGATTAGTTAATAAATAAATAGGCAGCTAGTTCATTTCATTTCATCAAATTTTATTGACAAGATGTCATAATCATTTGGATTGAATAACAGGCAAAGCCTATATAAATTCTCTCCGTCAAATGGCCAAAGTTGAATAAACAAGGAGACATAATATTTTAGACATGTTGCAAATGAAAAAATAACACAAAATAATTCATAATAACACAAGGCTAAGGGGAAGTAACTCATGAAGGAAACATCTCACACACCTCATACACACTTACACACACATACAAGTACATGTACAAATACATTTATTTCAGCATATATATACACTATCATAGACAGATATTGGCAGGCTTAGACCAAAAGTCCATGTGCATATATTGCACAGGTCACTGCTACCAACAACTGTTACAATTAAAAATAATAAATTCATTTAATACATATAAAGTGTAATTATTTACAATGTCATGATAAGTACACGCAATAGACAGTAGTCATGCTCAACTAGAATCTCCTGGATGAAATATAGAATATATAGTATATTTTTGTATACCATCATGGCTTTAAGTCATATAAAAATTAAAACGACGGGATTTTCCAATAAAAATATGCACATCATCAAGTATTCTTCTATTTGTAAGCCCATCACAATCAGGACAGCCCTGGAGAAGAATGTTTTTATCAATGTGGTTGTGGTTTCCATAACTATTAAGAGAAGTGAACAAAGTTGTTCTTTGATTATTAAAAATAGGACATTCCAAAAAGTAATGAGATACTGTTTCATGTTCAGCAGAGCAGGTACAAGCAGGACTATTAGTAAGATGGTCATGGTGTAAATCATAATTTAAATTACTGCAAGAGTTTCGAAGTCGACATAGAATAATACTTGCTCTTCGGTTACCTTCTGTTTTGAAAATTGAAACAGATTCACTATCAGAAATAATATCTTTATTCAAATATTTTTTTAATGCTGCAGGAGAGGGAGAATTAAGAAGATCAGAATTTGCAATGTTAATTGTGCGGCACATTTGAGGGAAAAAACTGTCAAAATAGTTATTAGTTCTACATAACGGTGGGTTGAAAAGCCTAGTTTGTCTGAGAGGGTAGGGGTTATCATTTTGATTATTGATAAAGGGATTTAAAACATTTTGTAAGTATTGAGGTGTCTGCCAATGCATAATTTTGTACATCATTACATGTTTGTGTTTATTTCGTCTTACAGATAGTGTTTCCCAACCTAGTTCTTTGTATAGTTTTAATGTCCACGCATGACGACTTACTGCAGTAAGATAAAATCGCGCCAGAACAGATGTCAACAAAGTGCTTCCCATATTTTTCCTTCAATAATTTACCGCTTATTTAGTGGAAGCTCTTAACGAAGTCAAGATCTAAAGCGTGGACCACTGCAGACAAAACAGATTACCACGATGTCAAATGTTCCTCGGTACGTGACTGAGCACTTCAACAAAAACCAAACGGCAGCATCGCCAGAAAGCAAGAGAAACGGAAGGTGTACAAGGAATACTAACTGTTTTCGTTAAAGAACATTCGATGCAAGATGATCACTAGTCAGATTTATTCGTACAATGTAGAACGGATCATAAGTAATCTTCCGTTCGGCAAAGAAGTTAATTGGTTAGAGGAGAGTCGAGCTCAATGGTCAATAAGTAAGAAAGTGTTTGATAGACACTCAGGGGTTTAATGACCATCGTCCAGTAACAAATTCGGGAGTAGGGTAACAATTTCAGACAAATAGAGACAATTGAGTGCAGTCGCCATTAATGGCAGTGCACACATCGTACACTGATGAGGCGGTCCTCATCAATACATAATGACATTGGTTAAGCTTTGCTCAACAGTAGCAGCGTTTATATTCACCATCTTTGAGGCCATTGCCCTTGATAAATAGTACTTTCGTAAAAGTGTTCTTGGTGATGTCCATGTTTCTATCCACTTCTGAAAAAATCATTTGACTGTTACATATACCTGACTGAATAAGTTTATCGTCGGTTGGGGGTTTCGCAGAGATCAGTTGTAAGCCGAACCACATATTTTCTATATTTCGAATTAATTCACAAGAACAGTCAGTTTCACCGAAATGTTTTTCACCTCAAATAAGCTTAAGCGGAATCGAAAGTGAGCAGATGTTATTGTTTAAAACCGAAGATCTGCAGATAGGGATCTTTGTTTCTATTAACAAATGTGTGTGATAATGTAGAAAATGTAACGCCATTTCAAAGACATGCTTTTGCTAGAGCAAACAGGCCTTGTTATCCTAATATACAACCGTACATACTAACAATGATCGAGGTCAATGAAAACGCAATGAATGTACCTGTATCTGATACTCTATCATCTAAATACATTTCTAAAAGGTATCAGGTCCTGGCTGTACAGCATCCCACCTTCTTCCAGAAAGTCATTAACTCTTTGTTCCAGGTTCCAGGTCATTGATCTCTCTCTCAACTCAACCATGCATGGAACAACTGGATTGTTTTCACAATGAAAAATTATCGAGAGAGGGCTTTACACGTTAATTAGTATGATGCAGGTTATTCGCTTTCATGTTAGAAAAATATAAACTGAGCATTTAACTAGTTATAATATAAAATCCTATGGGAAATATACTTTGGTATATACAATGTATGTTATCTACCATCTTCATATAAGTCACCAAAACATGAAATAACGCGTATTTTATATAAGTTATACATCTGCAGTGCTTATCATTGCGCTTCCGACAGCATAGGTATATTCATATTCCTGATTCTAGAACATCCTACCTACAACATGGAATGATAGACAATGCTTTATATATCTCTTACGATCGATCCCTTAAATAACAGTTACCAAGCCAAAAGAACGACATACCACCAATATTTCTAGCCGAACCCTAAAGGGTTTCCGTCCTTTTAATATTACAATGATTGTAGCATAAAAAATAAACGGCAAATGAAATGTATATGGTGTATTCTATCTCAAATACGGTTTCATTATTGAAAAGAAATTTTATAAAATTAAAACATAGATTTACCTATGGATTTCTTTCTTTATTCTCGTTATAGAATATCATTCCAAGCTCAATGGACGCATCCAGCGCCTTACTTTATATTTATTCGACACCGAAATAGCCAAAGTTACCACTCATTTATCACCAATGCGACTCGGTTCCCACTAGTTCACCGCTTTAATGTTCCTTGGTGTCAGCTGACTCACCTTCTTAATCTCTTTAAGGATCGTACTAAATGCCTGAAGCTTCAATTCTAGTCCAATAACACCACCTAAAATGTGTTACCCTAAACTGACCAGAAGCATCTCTGTCCCAACTCAATAAACGTCCATATCGCATTAGTCCAAGTTCACTCACTACTTGAAACGCCTTACTCCAAATTCAACAACCGCTTAAAATGCTTCACGCTTGGGCTACCGAGATACAGCGGGATTACAAAGCTTTCTGAGACACCATGCAGAAGGTAAAATATTCCAAAAACTGGAAGCTTATAAACTGTTATAAAACAAATAGACCAAACCTACTAAAGCTTTGTCAAATATTTTGAGAAAAAATATCTCAACATTCCAACAGAGTATCTCAACAACCCTAAAACCTTAGGTTAACATCAGTGAATCAGAGGTGGTGGGCGATGGAAATATATGGCGTTTCGGAATTAAGTTTAAGGCTTACGAATGTAATGCTGCAAAGTTTCTGTATTCAATTCAGATACAATGTAAACCATATTCTTTTTTAATGACGGCCTTTCTTTGGTTACAACACCTTACATGGTTTATGACAGTGGTAAAAGCGTCTAAACATTTTGTTTGTGAGATGCATTCATCTGTATGTTTCTTACTTCCATTTTTCGTATTCATTACCAGTATATTGTGTTGAAATTATACCACGTGAATTACCAACGATTTCAAAAATGATTTTGAATATTTCCGCGTTAAACAATTTCCTTCAGTGGTGATATAACAATATATCGGCTTAACGTTTCACATCCTTGATTCTGTAGGGGTTACGATTACTTTCGCTATATGAACCCCTATTATATGTCATAGCAAAATCGAAGGCTCAGCATCACTTTGTGGATGAGACGAAAAGACTGGATTAATGTTCATCAAAAGATTATCTCGATGGCGTAATTTACGGTAATATAAATTGGTTTTGAATTCGGGTGTTGCTTCTCCGTAATCTACCGTAATCTGAGAAAATCAAAAAGGTAGCCGCGTGCCTTACATTGTGCTATGACATAATCAAAAGGTGCAAAGAGCGAACGTGAGCATAATCCGTGAAGTATCGAGGATGAGCTGGTTTCATGTAGAATGTGTTGACAGTTGAGATATCCTAGCACTACATGTAACGAATCATCTATATACTACTACCTTATGTATTTCTCCATTTAAAAAACTTAACTAAACACCATGGTTTCGAAAGACTTCTAAGCTCAACGGTCAACGATCGCCTGTGACATACATGAACAAATTGGAGTTTTGCGCAACTCATGCATCATATATGTAAGCCAGACAGATCATGCCAATATTATGATAAAAACAAGAGGTTCACAGGTCATGTATCATGTATATATTTCTACCTTATCCTAGACAAGGAAATAAAACTGTTTTTATTAGCCTGAGACTTTGATGGTCGTCTTAGATTATTTTAGTAATAATATTTTCATATTATTATACTTGATGCATGTACCACGTGAAATCAGCAAGCGAGTTACATAATACTGATAATCACATGGGACTGATAATTCTAAACAAAGTTAATCATTATTTCGGCGATACCTCATGTGTACATATAATAAAGTACCTAGCAACTGATAACAAATGTCTACTACATATTTGATTATGCATTGTATATATATGATAATGTACCTCCAAGTATGTACCTAGCAGTTGATTTATTTTATTCTTATATAATTATACATGCTATTATATTCTCTAATAATGTACCTTGCAATTGAAAACATGTTTACTACTAATACAGTTATATATGGCAATACTGTTCCTCTGATAATGTAGCTTGCGGTTGATATCATTTAAACTAATTAAATAATTATATGATTAATTACATGTATGTACCTGAAATAATGTACCAAGCAATTGAAGACAAATTCCTACTACTATTTTATTTTCATTTGTATGATAACATATCTTTAATAATATACCTAGCAACTGAAACAATTTTACTACTAGATGTAATTATATATTGTTAATAGTTTACCACTAGTAATGTACCTGGTAGTTGAAAGCTATTTTGATACTAATATAGTTATACATGTCTGATAAAGGTACTCTCGGACACAACTCCGTATCTACGTATCAACGGCATACATTGGACTATCAAGTCGAATTCCCTTCCCGCATCAATGGCTTACTTGAAAGCGGCCTGTTTGCTTATGTATTTAAATAAAAAAGGTAGAGTTTACCGTGTAACGGGCCAGAGATCATAATTGTTTTAAAATGCAGTATAATATTATTCTTAATCAGAGTTGTTTTTCTTTAGGCATCTTTACATGTTATCTTATTCCACTATTTCTACTTTTTAATTATATTTGAATACATTATTAAAAACACATTATAACTTATAACCAACATTTTTTTACAAGTAAAAATCGTTGTTGAACAATAGGCTTGAATACTACAATACTTTTGGTTGAAATCGACTTGTACACCTTCATCAGGTGTAGTGTGGTACACCTTCATCAGGTGTAGTGTGGTATGTTAAGATTGCAGTAAGCTGTCTAAATGAGAATATGGAAGCAACCGTCCGTTTCATAAGTTTTGTGTTTAATGGAAAAATGGAAAAATATTACAAATAACTTCAGTAAAACGATGTTGTCTCACAATTCCAAGCGTACTGTTTATTTCATAATAATCAAATAAATTCATTTTCGACCTAAGTTCAGTAATCTTAAACAGGAAACCTTCTGCAACAGATCTCCCATATTGTTAAGGCAAATAATGCCGAACAGATTAAAAGAATTGCATTTTTTTCATAAAGTGAAGATAAAAAGTAGAAATAAATGATAACGTTTGTCCAGATGATGCAGCTTTGATTTCGCAATAAGACTCCTGAAATGCAAGACAAGTTTTAAATTATATAAAAATGGCATGTATTTGCATGGTCCTTATAGTAAAAACACAATTGTTTACATTTCTCCGTTGCGGATGGAAATAAAACCAACGTAGTGTGTGGACTATTCTCCGAATGACGAGTCTTTCAATTTGTTATTCATGTCACCTTTGTTTGTTCAACGCTCTGTTCCATTACCTCAAGTCTTTGTCAATGAAATATGATAACACCAGTCTCTCACATCTTTACTAAGCCACTCAATCGCATGTAAACTAAATATCGTAACAACAACGTGAATATCGTTAATGCCAGGATGAAATCACAATGACGGATGTGTCGTATTTATTTCAGTCATGTTCACGGCGTGGAAAGTAAGCTTGCATAAAGGCTGAACGGGTCAACGATAAATTGTAAGAGTTAAGTTTCAGATAGGTCATGGAGCGATTTCAGTTTTTGAATGACTCAGCAATTTCACAATGAAGTTTTTTTAATGGAGACGTGGGCATACGATGACAGGTAAAAACAACTAAATTGTCGATGTATTGGGTCGTGCTTGATCAATTCTAAACCTTCCGCGGTGGTTCGTTTTGAATGGTTTATTATCCGTGGGAGAAAAATAAACATAAACATACCTGACACGCTTTCTTACCCCAGTATACTAGTTCTGAAGCAAGCAAGTTTCTCTCAATTAAATGCGTGTAAGATACACCACTATGCCCGAACCATGCATGTCAACTTAGCAAACTTTTATGGCGAACAAAATTTCAAGTGTTCTGCGAATACTATATATCAGATTGGTAGCATAACGTTTTTAAGCAATTTGTTTAAAAGATACAATTCTGTTGCTTTCAATGAAAATCATGATTTTTTTATCATGGTATTTTTCATTTTTAAAATCAATATCTATTGGTGACACCAATAATATTCTTCTGCATTTCATATGCTGTTGAACAGAATAATGAAGTTCTGACAAAACTGCATTTTATGTTTTAAATCAAAAGTGATAAACAAATTTATTTTAACAATAAAGACGAAAAAAAGAAACTGTCAGCAAAAATATGTATATAAAGTGACCTTGTTATATATATGCGTTTAAATATATCAACTATGCTCTTTATTTTGTTCCTAAATATACACTAGAGCCATACGACAATCTTACTCATTTGTAATTATAGGCATTTAAATCAAACCGCAAGCAAAGGAGGGCGGCATGAGCTGGGGAAGGAAGGTGGAAGATTGGGTCTACTTTCTTCAAACCTTACATTTGTATTTTAACATATTTATTCATTGCTTTGTTTTAAGCACAAAACACATTAAATAGGAATTCCATGCAAATTTTGCCTAAACAGCTCTTGCAGTTCTCACATCCGAATCATAAATACACTTACAAATGTACATGTGTTACCCTCTTTTATCCTACCTAATCTAAAACTGGTAAAAAAGAAATCACTGTACATATGTTTCACGAAAAGCAGTCCACCAAGCAGACTATTGACATAATCGTCAAGACTGAGAGCCCAACTAAGTAAAAATAATCATAAATCATGTTTTCCGGAAAGTCCATGTAACACATTTGCCTACATGTATATATAATAATATATAACCCCTTATATATAATGCTGATTTATATTCTTTTGTTTTCTAATATATATATATATATATATATAACTGTCACTGTAGGGATTATACTATTCATTTGTTGTAAAGCGCCTTTAAGCAATTTCGCAAATTATATATGAAGCTTTATACGTGTTGTATATTATCATAATATAACAGATGCTGAGATTTCTTGATCCCTCAACTTCTTTCTACAATGTAAGTTACGTAAAGGCGGAAGTGTACACAGATATATAACGCAGCACTCAAAACCCATTTCCAAAAGGACTTAACTGCTATAGCCTGGACACGCTTGCATGACACTCTAACCGGTTACGTCAATTACAATTTAACTTGTTGACATCTTTCACATAGAAATCCGCAACAACTTCTTTTATTATACTACTAAAGCTTCATTTTTGTTCAGAAGCACGATTACCTAATCAAACACAATTTTCCATTCTGTTTATTTTGAATCTCAATATCCGGTATCGTCCCACATGAAGACACCCCCTCCCGTGCGCGCCAACATCCGAGCAAACAAGAGTAATACATTTAAGTTGGCATACTCATAGTAAAATAAATAAGGTTAATATCTTAATATGATGTTTTAAATGCCCGGTTTGTATGAAAATCAATAAGTGTTTCGGTAAAAATTTTGAAAAGAAGACCATATAACATTATTAGTTATAAAATCAAAATGAGTACATGTAACCTCTTCCATCGAAGGTTATCGCGAGTTTCTGATAACATCACTCGTTTACCGTTAAATCGACCTGTAGGTTAAACAAATATTGACGCACAGTTAAACCAATAATTCCTCGTAACGTTTCGTATTTAAATAGCGAAATTGAAGCATGCGTGTCCATCTCAAAACTGTTGAATATGCTTGTGTAGAAAAATAATACTGTATCATCACTTTTACTTTACTCTTTGTTCGTTTTGGACAATTATTAAACAAATCGCATATAGATATAGAAGTAAAGAAAACATTTATATTAGATTAAATTTATTAAAATCCCCCAAAAAAACTGGAGCAGTACTGCCTACTGACCAGTGCTTATACATGTAAATAGTGGTGATTGAGGGGTTGGAATCTGAAACAAGAAGATATTTTTGATAAATATCTAGTTTGCTTATGTTCAATTTGGATTAAAACTTAGGTTAATATAAAAAAAAGAACAACGAATAGGGCATTCCTAATGAAGATAATGCATTTATAAAGTATATCCTAAAGTATGAATACGATACGGTGTTGCTTTTTAAAATACAAGTTCATGACTTAACAATTTTTGATAATTTATTTCAATCTTAAACTAAAAACAGTTGCTTCATTTATTTCGTTAGTAGGTATAGTCGTTGACTGTGAGAACAAAGAAGTGCTTGGTGTATTGAATTTTAAATTAAAATATCCTTTGCTTGATCAACGCTCTCTACCCGGGCTATATTCTGCATCCTTGAAATAGAGTTATCCCCTCCTTCTACACCCTTCCTAGTAACTCGATCGTATTTTGTCAATGATACAGAACTGGGTTTAAAAAAAGGATATCCGTTCTTACAGATACCTGATAATCACCTTGCACCCAATAACATCAAAGAAAACCATGGTATGTGTATACATCGTGTCGTGCTTATCAGAAAACGTTATGTACAATAATAATTCATAAAACGCCTGAATTACACTTATCACTTATTTTAACAGTAGAGGGTTTCAAAAGTTATTTTTTAAGTCGGCTGTTAGAACTGAAGATTTCATTGGCTAAATTGCAGCCAATGAGTGGGCAGAAACCCGTTGCTATCTTTGTCGCTCTGTCTAGTCAATTTTTTTTTTTTTTCTATATTTTTATCAACTCGCGTAGACATGAAAGTGAAATTGTACTTGCCCGCGAACATATATAGTTGTATGTGGCATCACTGTTGACTTAAGTGGATTTTTAGCGATTGGTTCAAAGGATTTACAGTACCTGATGTAGGACAACGTCCTTGTAAGGATCTTCTGAGATCGGCATTCTATTAAACATGGTCTGGCCTGGTCTTGTTTGGTCTTGTCTGGTCTCAAGTTTTAGTTTAGTCTGGTTTCATTCGTCTGGTCCATAATTTTGATATGGTTTGATGAATTATTAACCAAAACATTTTGTGTTAATTATATGTTTTTTATGTTGCTGATTATGGTATCGATCAGTGAATGACAATAACTCAATATGTTGTTTAAACACATTAATATTATCTTAGATATGAACTGAAACCTGTTAGGATTTTAATATCTCGCGGGAATGTTTGATGCAGCTCCGGGTAATCTCATTTTGATAAGAACGCCCACAACAACTAAGACTGACTCATTCACCTTTTTCTCTGCAGAGTTAAACAATGTCATGTGTTCAACATTGCGCACACTATATTATTTAGGTGACAGCTCAATATTAGAGTAAGTCGAACCCCAGTCTCCACCATCGGGCTATCAAGAGTGTAACAACATGCTTGGAGGAGAGACAATAAATGGTTTCAAATTATACTACATAATGAATATATATAAAACAAATTTTTGAATAAAAGCGGTTTAAGCAAGATTCCTTACTCAGACAAGCCGCCACACAAAATTTAGTTGACATGACAGCAACCATATCCTTGCTGGTAGGGGCCGCGGTGGCCATGTGGTTAAGGCGTCCGGCAATCTTCTACCACTAACCCTCCACCACTGGGTCGCGGGTACGTGACCTACGTAGAACAGTCGCTAGGTACTGGCCGTAGGTCGATGATTTTTTTTCTCCGGGAACGCCGGCTTTCATCCACAACCAAAACCGGACACGTCCTTAAATGACTATAGCTTTTAATGAGACGTAAAACACAATCAAACAAACAAACACCTTGCAGGTATTAGAATGACCTCTGTTCTGTTCAGTAATCAATGTACAACACGATACCAAACATGATAAAGTCTGTACACGTATATGTAGCGGCTTTCTAAGCCAATTAATGTTCACTTCATTTAACTGTCTGTCAAAGGGAGGTGCAACCAACCCTGAAATTGAACGTGTATCATTAATGTTTAACCTCTGTTGTAGATACATTGATACAATTTGCTACAACAATTAGTCAGTTTTACAATTCCCGTTGACATTTTGCCTTTGTGATAAAAAAAAAATATGATAGAAATAATTTGGAAGAAGTAACGAAAATGGTCACATATATTCTGCCAAACAAGGTAACAGAAAGAATCAAAACGAGAATACCGAAATGTCAACAAAAGTGCAACTCAAACTAAATCTTTAACTACAATTGTCCTACAGAATCGATTGTAAGTATTGAAAGATTACAAACTTGATGTTTTACTCTTGACATCACGTCGGCGAGGTTTCTGCAGCTAAAAATTCAATGTCGTCTAAATAAATCACATGACCATTTCTTACAGTGTAGAGTTAATAAGTAAATGTGTCACGATTATTGGTTTGTAGGTTTGTGTTGACAATGAATGTTGCCTGGTGTTGCTAACCCCTCCCGTTCCCTGAGGTATTTCATATCTTCACAGGTTTTATATTCACAATATGGCTATATAGAATTATAAGGAATCGATAAATCAATTAATTGAAGAAGATATCAATGTTTTGTATTTACCGACCGATATCGATATAAAAGACAAAATAGAAATGACGTTTTGGTCTCTGATCCATGAGACCTGTCCATACCTTTAGACCAGGCCGATAAGACCAAACCTGACCGGACCAAAGAGACCAGACTAGACTAGACCAACTTGTGCACCAGACCTTTGAGACCAAACCAGACCAAACTTTGGAACCAGACCAATGAGACCAGACGAGACCGGTTCAAAATTTGACCAAACCAGACAATGTTTTATGGTATGCCTCATCATTGAGGTCAAGGTCGAGGTAACTTTTTAGGCGGATGTCAAAAATGCTGTGAGGTATCCCCTAGCTCATCGTCTATATCCGTCCACGTCAGACGATTTTACACCAGTATACGATACGTCATCATTTCTTGAATAAAAGCATTTATACAGGTGAAAAGATAGTTCTGCTGAACTATTTACGTCAATACAATCTTTAATCGTTGGTTTTCGTTGATTTTTGTTTGTGTTTTTGTGAGCATGTATTCGAGATTAAAAAACTTTCACATGGTAGCTAGTCTGTTTTCCGGAACTTTCCTCTGAATAGCTGGTTAGATTAATCGATGATTTTGAGCTGTTTGTATCCGCAATTCATATAACGTAAAGGCAAATATGTAAACAGATGTAACGGCAGCACTCAAAAAAAAATTTTAAAAAATGACTGAAATGCCATAACCTGGAATGCTTGCATGGCACATTTCTGATTACATCATAAACATTACAGCCTATTGGTTTCTTTCACATACAAATCCGCATCTAGTATACTGTTACTGCTACTGACACGCCTGTTTTAAATTTTGGTTTGTCATTCTTTATGTTTATAATGCCTTCACGATTTCGTGCGTTACTACGCGTACTGAGGGATAGATCGCGAAATTCACAATGCATTATTCCGTACAGATCATTGAATCGTCTCATAAAATAAGATGGGGAGGTACATACATATGCTCCAGTCTATTTATGTTTCTACAGTTAAACGAAATACTATTGGAGACAGTGTCTGCTCCACCTAATAGACTAATTGTGTAACTCATATTCAATTTTTACGGATTTTGAATTGGTTTAAGAGTTATTGCATAATGCCGGTTTGTATTCGCATATATCTGGTAATCGTGTGAAAATTCAAAAAAGGCCCACAGTTTATACATCTGTGTAAATTGACAAACAGATACTCCGCATGAGCAGATATCCAACAAAAGTTTTTATTTAAATAAAAAACTAAAATATGTTATCCGGCGAGATATACGCAAGAAATAAAGGTAAACAGTCTCACTATAGATTTGATTATTTATTTTCGTGTCTTAGAATCACATTATCTAGCAGTATTTGGATCTTGTAGATGTGAATGAAATTCAGTAGTTATTGTGGCAGTTCAAGATGAATGAGAAAAGAAACCTCAGAACAATGTTTGTCATAAATCAAATTGGGGACGTACGAGCCATTTAAACCGGATGTGAGTGCGAAATTTGTTTTAAACACTTCGGTCATTTATCGCTTTAACTGACCTCTATGTTAAACAAATACGGATACAAAAAAAGTCTATCAAATGTGAACAAGTGATAAAATATCATTCAAATGTGTCAACTTAAGAGGAGCACATGATGTAATGTTGGGCGATCCCACAACTGTATGAAAGGACTTAGCAAGGTTATCAATCCTGATAAGCTCTTCTATAAATCCACCTTCATCTGAAAACGAAAAACAAGTCGATCAACAGAGAAGCGCAGTTCACTTATATTTCAAACTTGGCCTTTTTTGTTATTGTTTAATCAATATGATGTGAAATAGTTCACAACCAGAGCGAATTGAGGATACCTAATTGGACACATAAGGGCGACCAGTGAATGGTTCCCGTCAAAGATACATGTATTTAATTAATTGCAGATGGATTTATTTATTTCTTTTCCGTGTGTGCAGGATAGAGTTGTCCATGTTATGATAGGGGTGCGCGAATTTTTTATCTTACACCCCGTTACACGTGACATGACGTCACAACCAAACTATGTTTAGAAATATGGGGTATGCTAAATATCGCTGAAAGATTCGTTTTCGTCAAAAATACTTAGGGAAAAGTTGATATTTCAAAATGGTAGCCAGTCCGAGCGCATTTTCATTGTTATTGGAATGAGAGAAAAATACGTTTTCATGCCCAGGGTTGTATGAAAGGCAAATTCCACCCTCAGGATTTTAAAAACTTGGCAAAACTCCCCGCAAAGCCTCGGGTTTAAGCATTGAAAACTTCTCGTGAGAAATTTCCCTATCCTACACACCTGAGCATGGAAGAGTGTTATAATCTAACTAGATTCGAATTTATGTCATCATTTGAACTTAACATCAATGCCAATAAAAGCCTTTTTATCCCGGCCTTTTTCCTAGCTATTCAATAAAATGAGACAAACAAGAACGGCTTACTATGTTGTACGACAAGCAGGGCGGCTTCGTTTTTCTGATTGTGCACATTATTTCTCTGCATAGTAACTTCAATTTTCTCTAACATTCGGTTTTGCATCTTGCTGTTGTTTCGGTATTCAATACACTTGCTCCGTAAATCATAATTTCAGTGATAGATGACGACTACCGAAGGAAAAACTTACAACACGAGGTTTCAAGGGATGCATGTTGATTGATTGATTGATTGATTGGGCTTTACGTCCTTGTTCCGGTTACAACCGAGCCTAGGAATAAAAGGGAAAAAAAGGGGGGGGGGGGGGATTATGGTTGCAATTCCGCCTTTTGAGTGTTGCAAAAAAGTTCTAAAATGGAGGATATGGGAACCTAACGTTGATGAAGATGATGGACAAGTTTTAAAGCCGCCTCCAGGACCCCATTGCCAAACCATTTCGTTACGGATAAGATGGTCAATGTTAATGTTACGCTCGTTAGTTTGCATTTGTTGTTTCTTTTTGACTTACCAGGTTCCTAATTTGAGAACATGACATTTTTTGATTTTACCTAGAATTACATGCCGGGAGGCTGATAAAGCGATAGACTCCCAACCTTAGGGAACATTGCCCTAATTTCCTTGTTCTGCTTTACGGGTATCATGTAAACGTTTCCTGTATCAATATCTTCTGCAAACCTTTTTTGTCCCCTATAAAGTACGCATATGAGAACATCTGTTCCACTTAACTGATAAGTTTCAGGATATCACAACTGAATCGTTCTGCTTAATTGATTGCACTTAAAATATTCCTAGCTTAAGTGGGCATACGTAAAAGTGTACAGTAGACGCGATTTGTTTCAAGCAAATTTTGTTTGACCGTGAGAGAACATTTAGTTTAATCCGAGACACATCGCAAGCCAAAATTCCCACATATCAACTGAACTGCATTTATAAACAATGAAGCAGAAAGTCGTTTGTTTCAGATAACATTACAGTGGACACAAAAGGTACACTGATAAATGACAATAGATCGGAGAGGTGATTGATTAACCGACAACCTATGATGTTTACCATTTGTATGTGGACTTGGACTAGAATTAAAACAATACTGCTATTTGTGTCATATAAACATTTAGCTTTATAACAAAACGCTCCTGACATATGATAAGCATTTCTCAATCTAGCATGATGAAGACCACAATTGTTTAGAGAACAATATATAAACATTCCATAATGTTTCTAATGACAAATGTATACAACCGGGTACGGGGCGCAGTCGACATACTGCAGCAAACAATATATTCAAAATATGAATATTCGACACATACCTGATCAGATTCTTACATGTACTAAAAAATATTAACACAGATAAGTTCTGAGGGGCATATCATTGATTTCCTAAAAATAATTTTACTTTCTATTTCCTAGGAACCTCATTCGTAATGGGGTCAGTCCTATTACAGATTTCTGTCAATCTGCCTTGACGACTCTTGTATCTTGAAAAGATCGGTATAGAGCTACTTCGTGGAGGGGACAAACACCTGTCGGATCTACAATTCCGTTGATACATTTGATCCACCTCAATTCCCTTCCATTATATTCCGTTTGTTATACGAACAGGCCATGATACTTCACAACACACAGAACAGCGACTGGAACAATGTTGAAACCTCTCGCGCAGCCATATGTTAGAGTACGTACGAATAATAAAAACATTTATGTGTCAATCTTTTCGCCTTAAAATCGCCAGACAGGTCTACTGGATATAGCAAAGAAAAATTGGCATTCTAACTAATATGCATTATATATTTGAACTATTCAGGTTTTGTATTTATTAGCTCACCTGGTCCGAAGGACCAAGGTGAGCTTATGCGATACCGTGGCGTTCGTCGTCAGTCCGTCGTCCCGTCGTCTTTACGTCAACAATTTCTTTAAACAACTTCTTCTTCTTAACCACTGATTAATATTTGACTAAATTTGACTGGAAGCATCCCTAGGTGGTGGGGATTCAAAATTGTACAAATGGTGGGACTGACTCTGCAGAGGACTGAGGGGCAGGGCCAAAAAGCAGGCAATTTGGCTATATTGCTTTAAGCAACTTCTTCTCTGGAACTAAGGGATGGATATCAACCATATTTGACTGGAAGTATCCCTAGGTGGTGGGGATTCAAAATTGTACAAATGGTGGAGCTGACCCCCAGGGGGCTGAGGGGTGCGGTCAAAAGCGGGCAATTTGGCTATATTGCTATAAACGACTTCTTCTGTAGAACTGTGCCATGGATATCAACCATATTTTGTCGGAAGCATTCATGGGAGGTAGGGATCAAAATTGTACAAATTTTGTTGCTGACCCCCCCGGGCTAAGGGGTGGGGCCAATAAAAAAAGTATTTCTTGGAAATGGTTGAGATCCCCACCGTATAACCATATACACAATTGCTGAGTATAAAGAGAAGAATGCAAATTTGCTTCCAGGATGACCCTAGGGTCTGACCCCACCCTTGGAGACATAGTTCCTTGGTCATAACTTTGAAACGGTTGAGATCCCCTCCCCAGAACTATATATACAAATGCTGGGCAGAAAGAGACTAATGCAGTCATGATATTAGAATAGACCCTGGGGTCTGACCAAACCCATAGGGACCTAGTTTCTTACTCACAGCTTGAAAACAGTTGAGATCCCCACCCAAAAAACATATATACAATTGCTGAGTATAAAGAAATGAATGCACATATGCTTCCAGGATGGCCTTGGGTTTTCCCCAGCCTTGGAGACTTAACCCCTGGGTCATAACTTCAAAATGGTTAAGATCCCCACCCCAAAACTATATATACAATTGTTGGGCATAAAGAGACGAATGCAGTCATGATATTAGAATGGATCACAGGATCTGCCCCACCTTTGCAGACTTAGCTTTTGGGTCATAACTTTGAAACGGTTGAGATCCCCACCCCAAAACCATAAATACAAATGCTGGGCAATTTTTTTTTAATAAAGATATGCTACAAGGATTGGCCTTGGATCTCATTTGGAGAAGATCTTGCCATGATTGATTAGATATCCAGGTGAGCGATACATGCCCTCTGTGCCTCTTGTTTAAAATCTATACATAACTCACACACAGCTAAGTAAAAACGTCTACTAAGATTTTGTTTTACACATTCTAATAAAAAATACCGCTAGAGCTTGTGTCGGTGGGAATTATTTCTTTTCATATAGACTTTGTCTTTTGCGAAATCCTTCAGTCGTAATTTTAAGGACTATGCTTCATTTGCAAAGTTCGAAGATATTTCAGTAACAGAAATTAAAAACAAAAATATTTATAAAATAACTCAGTGAATGTTTTCCCGAGTAAATTGCTGATGACCGATGTTTGTGGTTGCTTATTTACATAAGCATGTAATACGGGTTAACATTAACCAGTTGATAAAGGAAAACCATATGATGAGAAACGCAGGGAACCGATATATCATTAGTCATGAAAATAGAAATAAACGAAAAATAAATAAATATGTTACCTAATTAATTGCCGATCTATGTGGCTTATATCTGAGGCAAGAAAGTTACAGAAGCTTGAAAACGAAGAATAAAATCACTAAGCCAACTGAAAAATATGGCAAATATTAAATTAGGAACGCAAAGCCATTTTTTTATTTAATATCTTTATTTACATATCTCAATATCAAAAATACAGCCAATATATGTAATCGTCCGTAACAAAAATAATGATGATGATATAATATGGATGAAAACCTTTGTTCAAGGTACTATTTGTTAGGTTATTGTAATAGTTAAACAGTGTTTTACATTGCTATCTGATCGCCATATGAAAATAATTAAAATACGGTAATATGGATAAAATGTTGATGTGAAAAGGTTACTCCATTTATGCGTGGTATGTTTATGTCCAGGATTGAAATGTTAATAATAAATGGAAACGTTGCATTGTATGATCTGACCTTTATAACAAGGCTTATAACGAGGAGACAATTAAGATGACAATATAGAGGTGTGTGTGGCCAATATAAATACAGTTTTCTTTTTAAATTATATGATACAAGATATAATAACGTTATTAAGTATCCACGGTGAAATACTACGAATGATGATATATTATCTGTAATAAACATGATATGTAAACAAGTGGTACACGGATTGATTTGTGGAGAACTTGAATGTGGTACATTTGTATTTGTAAGAAAATTTAGAATATCATGCACATTGAAGGAGGGATCTCAGGGTTCCTCATCTCTGGCCTTCCTTCCTCGAATGTGCTGTGGGAAGAAAGTTATAAAGGAGAAAGAAAATGTGGATTTGTTTGTTTGTGTTTTACGTCCTATAAACAGGTATGGTCATTTAATGACGTCCAAGGTTTTGGTGGTGGAGGAAGAAAACACCGACCTGCGGCCAGTACCTGGCGACTGCCCCGCGACCCAGTGTTGGAGGGCTAGTGGTAGCAGAATGTTAGACGCCTTAAGCACTTGGCCACCGCAGAGAGAGAAAATAAACCCGAGGACCTATCAAATCAAAAAGAAACTGATGACACAAAAAGGAACATTTAAGTATTATTTTCTGTTATTGCTAATACCGCTTATTCAAAGCAATCAACTGAATCTTTGTAATAAAAAGGCAAAATTAGAAATTCTTAAAACTTGATGACTTATGTGAATTCATCTATACCTTTCATTTTAACAAAAATGACCTTCACCTGTCGTATATTTTAGGAGAACAGTAAACAACGCCTGTTCGGAGTTGAAAAAAAATATGATATGAAATATTTGATGACCTACACGGCAGAAACATATTTTATCACGCACGCTGCCAGACATACCGCCGACATATCACCGTTCAGTTTTGTCGAATTGACACCAAATGTCTACTTTGAGATGTTTTTCATTTTACTTTTTTCGATCGCATGAGCGACCGCCCTATCAGTGCTGAACTTGCCACGGCGTACATGTGCTCGTAAATCTTGATTAGTAACTTCGTCAGCTATAAGCACACCATCATCCCCAACTCATACCAGACACATCTTATTCTGTTTACATTACCAGCAGGCATAGCACATGTTTGTTTTTGGTTACAGATTTTTGATATATTTTTGTATTCTGGTAAAATGTTATTTTTCTTCTCGAATTGCCATGGTATGTCTTGTATATATCACTACATGGTTATAAGGAAATTTTCATAAAGCAAGAACCAAATAAGAAGAAATTGTTACTTATTAAACAAAGCGGTATTTAATAGGTGTTCCATAAGGATTTATTTCAGTGTAAACATATTCAAAAAATGACAAATGAAAATGGTGTTTTATCTTTCAATCTTCCTATACTTTTTATATGCAATATAGATAAATGATTTCTGTTATTTTTGAAATATAAAACATGAAAGCCAAATTGAAATATGTTCTTTAGATAAATCAAGTTGTAAAGAATATTGTACTTTAGCGGATAATGTAGCAATGTCATAGTGTGGTACACAGATAACATGGTTTTGTATTAAGGATGCTCGAACCACTGCAGGATTTGTACCTATACGTATTAGAGACTAGTATTCCTGGTTTAACTAAAGGTTTGATAAATCAATGCTGGAAAGAAAAAACATATTTTGTTACTTATGAAAAAAATGATGCAGATGAAAAATCTATATAAACAAAAATCAGCAGAGCACGACTGCGATTCGAACCCAGAGCTCAGTATTGTAATACTATCGCTGCGCTACCTAATCGAAAGTGTCCCGACCTGAGTATGGTACAGTTATTATATATACTCCAGTGGAAGTTGAGGGGGGGGTTACTGTATATTCCGTCTTTGCGTATTGCAGAGTTATCTTCTCTTGGGAGCAGGTATTGATTGTTACGTCACATGTTTGTGAGAGTAACGGCATCAATTTTTGAGAAAACGATATAATTTTCTCGCACAAACCAATGACGTAACAATCAATACCTGCTCCCAAGAGAAGATAACTCTGCAATACCCAAAGACGGAATAGGAAAATCCACAGATCAGTGGGACAGGAATCCTTAAGAGAGAGACTCTCAGTGTACCTTGACATACATTTTATCTTGACCCTTGCGAACGGCTCTTGAGTGCGAAGTGGCTTGTGTTTTCATAATGTCCCGTTGATAAAGTTGAAATATTACGAGCTGATAAAGAATGTTATTTTGAGAATGCTACATAAATGTTACCCTCTTAGCACTATGATGTAATGTCTGTTTTATCTCCGAGCTGTCAGATAGGCCGGTGATTTGTTGTACAGTGCGTGTACTTTCGTATTGATGTAGGAAGATATATAACTGGCACTAAACGCGTACGTTTTCAAGACAACGACTTGTGTGTATATATTTATTATTCTAAATTCGCTAACTTTCCTGTTATTGAAACAAGTGTAACAATTACATTTATAATAGAGTCTTGGACGAGCCACCCTCCATCTTCGAAACTCCGCTCTCAAACAAGTATAGAGAAAATATACGTATCCAGAGCACTTCCCTCGGATTTCATAAAAGGCTGTGCTCAAGATTTACGAGAACTTCAATGAAAGTAAAGTCAGTTTGATTACTAATTTTGCAATGAATTCTTTATACAAAGGTCCAAAATGTCAAATAAATGCATAGACTTTGTCAACATCATACATTGTGTCTTTAACCCTTTCACCACTGTAGACCATAATGGACTCAACCAGATCAATGCATGGTAGAGTCTACTAAAATTACATAGGGATCAAAGGGTCAACGTCACGCTCCTGCATTTAAAAACATAATGTATTGATTATTATCGTGAAATGAGCATGTGAGCACGACAATAAAACCAATAAACTTTGCTGTGATTTGCACAGGCGACAACATGATTCTAGATGTAAACTGACGTTTTACAAAACTCATAAGCTCATGCATGCGTTAATTTGTTTCAGAGTTCACGTCCTAAAATTCTGAGATAAAATAATATGACAAAGATGTTAAATGACGAAGGGGTCCCTCAAGGGGCGCTTTATTTAACAACACCCAATAAAATAATAGGCATTAAGCACTTGATCAAGACAACCCCAAGCGGTAATATTATTTTGACAAATGTCTAACCAGATGTGTCGATGTTTGACAAGTGTGAAAAGAAAGTACTGAGGTCCAAAAAGTTGCAATCGAGCAGATTAAGAATAGCGATATCTTCAATGTCGAGTTTATTGAAGATACTTAAGAAAATGCTCAGAAGAACTACTGAACGTTCCAGAGTAGTCGCCTCTTGCAATCTTGCAGTGGCATACAGAAAGCCGATTAAATGTCCAATCTTTGTGAGAACAGCGCTCAACATTTGTAAGAATTACAGGTGAATGTGGTATCATATCTGTATCCAGACACTAATTATAATAAGACGAGGTTGTCACTTTACGCAGGTGGTCTCTTAATACGGGTTCAATTAACATAGTAATACTGCAATGTGTGTTGGGGTGGGGGTGGGGGTAAAGTTGTATCCTTGTACATGTGGTCTCTTAATAGACTATTAAACACGGTCACTCGAGTGATTCTGACTATATCTTCCAATATCCGGAATATCCCGGATATTCAGATATCATACTTGCATTTTATTTTTAACTAATCTTGAAAATATATAATGCTCCAGTTTTGCTCTACATGAAAATTTCCGTTCACATTTCATATTTTACATTCACACACAAACCCAGTCATTTAACGTTACTATGCACACATATTTAAATGTCATAATTACATTATCCACGTTGTTCACACATGATCATTCGGTATAACGAGGTTCTTCTATAAAAACGTCTTAATATCCGAGCCTGAAAAGTTTTATCTGTATACAAATCTCAGTATCCGGTCTAATGGGATTCTATGTAGACACAAACCTAAATATAAAATCCTAAATGTCCGGTCTAACGAGGTTCTACTGTAAGTACAACCCCAAATATCGGGACAAAGACGGATTAGGCAATACAAAACTTCGGGACAAACAATGTTCCAATTTACAATAACAACAACAACGACAAACAAACATCTTGACTAACGAATCATTGCTGTTCACTATCTGTGATGTTTTTGTAGCAATACGAGTTCGTTTTAACGATCCCTGTGCCACAGCACTGTGTTTTTCCTATATACAGTAACTTCCCCTTAACTTCCGTTTCGAATATAACTGTAAAATAGTTGGACCAAGACGCTACCACTAACGAGATAGCTAAATCGGCTAGAGCGATTGAGTGCAGGGTTCGAATACCGGTCTAACCCCGCTGAATTTGTACACTCACGACACTGCTGTTGATTGTATGATGTTTATTTCACCCTTTTTGTTCATAACAAACCCTGTACGGTATGGTTTTCTTATCGGAAATGATTTACCAAAGCTTTACTCGTGCCTGAAAGAACAGTTTCCAATACTTGGTTATATTTTTTCAACTTCACTCGTACAGTAATAATTTAAAGGGATATATGTATTTCAGGAGATATCTCGTTACATTATACATTAATACATAGATTAATTTGATATATTAATCTCTAATAATATCGATCTATCTCTATTAATGAGATTTATTACACTTTTTCCATTAAAATATCGGATTCTATCAGCGTGAAAAAACTGATATCTTTCACTAGAATAAGTGGTTGTTAACGTAAATGTTTGGTACACACACTTTAGTATTTACATAAATATACAATCAATAACAACTATATAAGCATTAATAACAGAAAATAGCAGAAAACGTCGGAATCGCCTTGAATATCCAATTCAAAACGGCGCGCAGCCTTGTTGTCAAGCGTGGCGTCATAATAAAATGGCGCTCGTTATTACGCTTCTGATTCCCGACTTTTTTAATTTATTACATTTTTTAAGTTTTATGCTTTGAAAATGTAATAAATAGAAAATTTAATGATGACTCAATTAATAACGCTTTTATTTTACGAGTGTGGCTAATATTTTGCTATTTTTCACTAGTGCTGAAATATATTTTACGAGTGTGGCTAATATTTTGATGTTCTTCACGAGACCTGAAATATATTTTACGAGCGTGGCTAATATTTTGATATTTTCCGCACTCGTCAAATATCAAAATACTAGCCACACTCGTGAAATAAATTTGTGATTACTGAAGACATCATTAAATACCCTCTGTATAGGAGACGTTGTATGATCGTAATTGAAAGTCTCAAAGTCAAAACCTTTACAATATGAAATATTACCTTGTGGGAGACTTTTCCGTCTTTTCGTATTGCAGAGTTATCTGCTCTTGTGAGCAGGTATTGATTGTTACGTCATTAGTTTGTGTGAGAAAATTACGTCGTTTTCTCAAAAAATTATGACGTTACTCTCAAAAACAAATGACATAACAATGAATACCTGCTCACAAGAGCAGATAACTCTGCAATACGAAAAGACGGAATTCTAGATATCAATTATTCCTTGAGTAATGCTATGTTTTCTAACATCTACACAGATGTATAACACCATTTAATCAGATAATATTCATTTATTTTAAATATATCTCTATAAAACATTCAAAGATAGTTCTAATACTTACCTTTTGCGACCCCTCTGTTGGTAGTGCATGGTATCTAGGCTTGCGGTAGGTGCACGCTGTTATTACACTCCACATTCACCCAAATGTTATCATGTCCTGGGAATCAGGGCATTTTTTATCTTCTATATTTAGATATGGTACGTTTTGAATCGGAGAAAGGCAAGATATTAGAGTTAAACAGTTAAAAAACGCGCATACTAGTTAAACACTTTGTATGATAAGAAATTTAATAAAAAAAATAACGGATTTGCAATGCTGCAAACATTTTTATATCAGATTTCCCAGTTATTTCAAAGGTATAGAACGTTGAGAGATAAAATCAAAATATTTAAATAAATGGAATGTTTTCTTTCAGATTACGCATTTCTAATAGAAGAGTTATGCCTCTAGCTTCACTTGGGAAAAGAGCTCAACATTAGCCTAGCTATCTATAAAGAAACTCTCCTGGTTTCTAATTAGCTTATTATCAGAGATTACTTGGACTTATCATGAATAGCTCATATTGGTGGGTTTTTTTTATCCGCAACTCTTTGAGAAATTGCGATCTTTGGTATGCAAATATCATGATTAAATGCACTTTTGAGCTCAGTGTAAAACGATTACTAATATACTAGCAGTCTGTGACGCTGCGTTACTTTGCCATGCAGCAGATCTAGAGGGCACTTCTACACGCCAATCATTAGGCCTAATATATTACAGCAAAGTTGGGCATTCCCTTGCTTGGACATCAAGCTCGGTAGCTTCCTGTTCAAAGAGGTTCATATCAAGAAAAAAAAGAAAATGAGTCCGGGGCACCTCAACCCTGGCATCCCTCCCAAAATTTGAACTTAAAAAAAAAAAATCTGCGGATGTTATTTGAAATTTTCTATATTTAATGTTATAATCGCAGGAATAACTGAAAACAGAAACAGTCTACAAATATTGAAGCTTGAATTCCTGCAAATCTGAGCAGTATTAAAATCAAAAAGGAAAAGTCCTAAGAAAGGGCGAGACTTTTTTTGTGGCGATCATAGAAAAGTTATATTTTTCTCATAACTTACACATTGGGGTTATGCTATTATTTAGAAAACAACGTCAAATTACTTAATAATAAGTTTTTACCTGGATACGCTTACGACTTTGGATGCTAACATACCTGATGGGCGGAGTTTCATCCACGATCACCAGGTGTACTTTATCTGCCTTCTTGTTGTGTACATCCGTACTAAATGTGTCACGTAATATCGTTCCGCAGGGGTGAACAACATGAATCGCAGAATAAGGGGTATGCAAGGTAATGGCAGAATGAGGGATATGCAAGCCATGAAAATGATACTGTTTATTGAGATGAATGGAAAGGAATGGATGCATGAATGATTGAATGGATGAATGAATGAGCGAGTGAACGAACAAACGAACGAATAAATGATAATCAAAATTGAATGTGAATGAAAGAATGAAAAATAATACAAGATTGATTACTTGATTTATTGATTGGTTGATTGATTGATTGTTTGAATGAATGAATAAATGAATGAATGAATGAATGAACGAATAAATTAAAGAACGAATGAACGAAAGGACTTCAAAATCGAATGGAATGTATGAATGAATGAATAGCACGTTATCCTTATTTGTTGTTTATAAGTGAGACAAACACTTTCCTTATGAGTCAGTCAACGTTTGCTTTGAATGGTCGTCTGGCATGATGTGGCATAACCTGCATACGATAGCACGCGGCTGCATTATTCAACAACCTGCTAAGAAAGAATGAGAGAGTAAAGGATAGAGGTTTTAAATGAAATGTTGCAGTATCCTGGGTATTCCTAAGATCAAAATACAAACGAAACTACATAATTCTGCAAATAACACCATAGTGGCCAATGCAGATCTTGAAGTGAGACACAGCAGGCCAATTCTTCACTATTATCTAATATCCCGAACCTGCAAAGGACGGTATCATATATGCTTATTGGGTCGTCGTATCCGTCTTTGTAACATCCTCTAAAGAAAGAACGACTGTTCTTCAAAACTTTTAATTGTCTGTTTACGTTTTGGGAGAATATACTGTTTAATACTATGCCTTATACGCTGATATTGTTGCGATTATGAAGCGATAAAATGGTTGTTTCGCAATTGTTCTGTATACATACATGTTATTATGTGTACTTTCCACAATGTTGAAATTGCGACATTGAAATAATAATGTATGCATGATTTCTTACTGCAATGTCGAGTTTGCAAATTTATTCAACTGTGAAAACGTACCATGAACGAAATGTGACAGGGAGAAGTTAAAAGCCTCGACTATCGTAATATCATTTAAAAGTTCAAAAAATACTAAATAAAATGTCTATGAATAGATAGACCTACCTGATCTTTACGAACCTATGTGAACTTTAAGTGATAACACATTAACGCGTGGGGGCACTTACATGTACAATTGTATATGAGTAGTCAGTGTAAATGGGGCGGGGGGGGGGGGGGGGGGTAATAAAGGGTATCAAGTCAAAAAGTAATCTGTTATCCATTTACAAATTTTTTTATTTTTTTTTGTGAAAATGAAATTATTTAGCCATTTGATATACTGTAAGGGGAAAGTACACGTACCCTGGGAGTGACTGCTGATTGTACGAATGTAAATGATCTTGATCCTATCGTTCAGTTTTTAGACAGGACCTCTTGTCACCAGCTGATACATTTACTTGTAGTATTTATATATTCACATTTTTGTTCTATTAATTCACTTTAACTTATGTCTTCAAGATAAATTCTATCCAATAAATAGCCTTCTTTAATGACTAGAGGGCGGAAGGGTGGTGCAGTGGATAGCGCACTCGCCTTTCATCAAGGCGGCCGGGGTTCAATTCCCCGATCGGACGTGAAAAGGATGGGGTTACCTGCTCGACCTCGTGGGTTTTCTCTGTTTCTGTCTTGAAAACGGGCGGATTGCTTTGAAAATTTCACAAAAAGATCGAGATAAGTATTTAAAGACGTGGAAAAAGTTGAGATAATATCTATACACGTTGGAAAATTCAAGGTGAATTTCTAAACAGGATAAAACGTTCGAGATAAGCATCTTAACAGATGGAAAAGTTCGAGATAAATATCTAAACAGATGGAAAAGTTCGAGATAAATATCTAAAACAAGTAAAAACAATTCGAGATAAATATTCAACGGGCGGCAAAGTTCGAGATACATTTTTCTAATGGATGGGAAAGTTCGAGAGAAATATCTAAACAGGCGGAAAAGTTCGAAATAAATATCCTGAGTGTTCTGAATTATTATATTTTACAAAAAAAACAAATAAGAACAAAATGGGAAGTGGAAAGGACTGTCACAGTTGATCACATGAGAGTAACTCATCATAAACAATGCATAACATGGCCGTCTAGTGTGGCTAAAACATTTATAAAGATACGGCCATTTAATTAGTTTACTCGTTATCTCATTAATGCTAATTGATATGAAAGGAACAAAATGCATGTACATGATATATCCATGAATATTAAGCCTTCAATATATCAATAATAACAGGGAATTCATTGTAATTAAGGTAATAAATATTCAGCCTACGTAAGTCTATCATTGACGTGCTGTTTCGGTTTAGAAAATTATTTATGCTGATAAAATATTTCAACTAATTCGCGCTATATTTCCGCTCGAAACTGTTCCTGGACGACATCAAATTTGAATATATATTCAAGAACTCACTCTGAGCGAAGTCTACGAATGGATATTACGTTGCAATATACGGAGAGAAATTTCAAAACGATATGTCCAGCCTAAGACTAGTGATATATACCGGTATGTTTCCCATTTATAGACCACTATCGCTGATCCATACTGTAAAACTGCTTGATATTGGCATTAATAAGTAATGCCGATCACATATTCAGATGACCATCGTGACGTCAAATTTGGCCAAAATTGCAGGGGGAGGGAGTTGTTACCAAGACCAAGACTAAGACAACGGACACAACCCCCAGAACTGCAAAAAACATAGGGTTATAGTATCCCACGTTTTAAATACATATATGTACATTTATAAAAAATAGAGTAGTAGAATCATTCACCTCCTTGGGGGTGAGACAGGGTAATCTCNTAGAGTAGCAGAATCATTCACCTCCTTGGGGGTGAGACAGGGTAATCTCAACCCGGGGGGTAAGATTCTTAAGTTGTCAAACACGAGGCTTCCCGAGTGTTTTACAGCTTAAGAATCTTACCCCGAGGGTTGAGATCACCCTGTCTCACTGCCAAGGGGTGAATGATTATTTTTCTCTTACCCTGTTTACCCTTTTATGTATTTTATATAGACATTACATCAATGCAAGACAATGTTGATGTGATGCGGCTGAATTGTCAACGTGACGTCAATGTATTGTTGCCATGACGTCATGGTATTGTTGATATGACGTCATACAATTTTTGAGAACGTGCAAAGGACACGTGTAGCTTGTCTCAACCCTAGGGTGAGATAAGAAAATCGCACACCGGTAAAATGGTGGATATCCATGTGCAGGGTAAGAGAAAAGATTTTCTTCACAGGATTGACATTATTTCTACAAATTTAAGTACACATAAGTAAATAATTGACAGCAAACTAGTGTCCGGGATCAAAATTCGTTCTGCTATCAGAATTTTCTAAATATGCTGCATACTTTGTCAGTGCAGGACTCGCGGAAGTACACCCACGTTAATACGGGGTTTTTTTGCCGGAGAGGGTGTGATGTATTAGTTAAGGTGGGCAAGAGAAAACAAGATAGACGTCAATATTATCCAAGTATTTATGTACAACACGTTGTTTTCGATTACAGTCAAGCACCATTAATCCAGTCACCATCATTCCCGGCAAAACGTGTAGGCTTGAGATCCGGCTGAATTAATACGCTTTTATTTATGTGAAACTAACATAAAACTGCGTACAACTATTACAAAATTCTCTTCAATCTTCAGATACTAAGGAAAACCCAATCTTTTCATATGGCCATGGCAAACATAAAATAAATCATGTACGTTTTAGAATGAGACTAAGTGCTCTTAACAAACACAGAGAATTTCATAGATCTAACACCTAATAACATAGACTAACACCTAATAACATAGATCTAACACCTAATAACACAGATATAACACCTAATAACCCAGATTTCACCTAATAACACAGATCTAAAACCTAATAACAACGATCTAACACCTAATAACATAGGTCTAACACCTAATAACATAGATCTAACACCTAATAACACATATCTAACACCTAATAACACAGATCTAACACCTATTAACACTGATCTAACACCTAATAACACAGATCTAACACATAATAACATAGATATAACACCTAATAACACAGATATAACACATAATAACACAGATCTAACACCTAATAACATAGATCTAACACCTAATAACATAGATCTAACACCTCTTAACATAGATCTAACACCTAATAACACAGATCTAACACCTAATAACAAAGATCTTACACCTAATAACACAGATCTAACACCTAACAACACAGATCTAACACATAATAACATAGATCTAACACATAATAACACTGATCTAACACCTAATAACATAGATCTTACACCTAATAACACAGATCTAACACCTAATAACACAGATCTAATATCTAATAACATAGATATAACACCTAATAACACAGATATAACACCTAATAACATAGATCTAACACCTAATAACACAGATCTAACACCAAATAACATAGATGTAACACCTAATAACATAGATCTAACACCTAATAACACAGATCTAACACCTAATAACACAGATCTTACACCTAATAACACAGATCTAACACCTAATAACACAGATCTAATACCTAATAACACAGATCTAACACATAATAACATATATCTAACACCTTATAACACAGATCTAACACCTAATAACACAGATCTAACACCTAATAACACAGATCTAACACCTAATAACACAGATCTAACACCTAATAACACAGATCTAACACCTAATAACACAGATCTAACACCTAATAACACAGATCTAACACCTAATAACACAGATCTAACACCTAATAACACAGATCTAACACCTAATAACACAGATCTAACACCTAATAACACAGATCTAACACCTAATAACACAGATCTAACACCTAATAACACAGATCTAACACCTAATAACACAGATCTAACACCTAATAACACAGATCTAACACCTAATAACACAGATCTAACACCTAATAACACAGATCTAACACCTAATAACACAGATCTAACACCTAATAACACAGATCTAACACCTAATAACACAGATCTAACACCTAATAACACAGATCTAACACCTAATAACACAGATCTAACACCTAATAACACAGATCTAACACCTAATAACACAGATCTAACACCTAATAACACAGATCTAACACCTAATAACACAGATCTAACACCTAATAACACAGATCTAACACCTAATAACACAGATCTAACACCTAATAACACAGATCTAACACCTAATAACACAGATCTAACACCTAATAACACAGATCTAACACCTAATAACACAGATCTAACACCTAATAACACAGATCTAACACCTAATAACACAGATCTAACACCTAATAACACAGATCTAACACCTAATAACACAGATCTAACACCTAATAACACAGATCTAACACCTAATAACACAGATCTAACACCTAATAACACAGATCTAACACCTAATAACACAGATCTAACACCTAATAACACAGATCTAACACCTAATAACACAGATCTAACACCTAATAACACAGATCTAACACCTAATAACACAGATCTAACACCTAATAACACAGATCTAACACCTAATAACACAGATCTAACACCTAATAACACAGATCTAACACCTAATAACACAGATCTAACACCTAATAACACAGATCTAACACCTAATAACACAGATCTAACACCTAATAACACAGATCTAACACCTAATAACACAGATCTAACACCTAATAACACAGATCTAACACCTAATAACACAGATCTAACACCTAATAACACAGATCTAACACCTAATAACACAGATCTAACACCTAATAACACAGATCTAACACCTAATAACACAGATCTAACACCTAATAACACAGATCTAACACCTAATAACACAGATCTAACACCTAATAACACAGATCTAACACCTAATAACACAGATCTAACACCTAATAACACAGATCTAACACCTAATAACACAGATCTAACACCTAATAACACAGATCTAACACCTAATAACACAGATCTAACACCTAATAACACAGATCTAACACCTAATAACACAGATCTAACACCTAATAACACAGATCTAACACCTAATAACACAGATCTAACACCTAATAACACAGATCTAACACCTAATAACACAGATCTAACACCTAATAACACAGATCTAACACCTAATAACACAGATCTAACACCTAATAACACAGATCTAACACCTAATAACACAGATCTAACACCTAATAACACAGATCTAACACCTAATAACACAGATCTAACACCTAATAACACAGATCTAACACCTAATAACACAGATCTAACACCTAATAACACAGATCTAACACCTAATAACACAGATCTAACACCTAATAACACAGATCTAACACCTAATAACACAGATCTAACACCTAATAACACAGATCTAACACCTAATAACACAGATCTAACACCTAATAACACAGATCTAACACCTAATAACACAGATCTAACACCTAATAACACAGATCTAACACCTAATAACACAGATCTAACACCTAATAACACAGATCTAACACCTAATAACACAGATCTAACACCTAATAACACAGATCTAACACCTAATAACACAGATCTAACACCTAATAACACAGATCTAACACCTAATAACACAGATCTAACACCTAATAACACAGATCTAACACCTAATAACACAGATCTAACACCTAATAACACAGATCTAACACCTAATAACACAGATCTAACACCTAATAACACAGATCTAACACCTAATAACACAGATCTAACACCTAATAACACAGATCTAACACCTAATAACACAGATCTAACACCTAATAACACAGATCTAACACCTAATAACACAGATCTAACACCTAATAACACAGATCTAACACCTAATAACACAGATCTAACACCTAATAACACAGATCTAACACCTAATAACACAGATCTAACACCTAATAACACAGATCTAACACCTAATAACACAGATCTAACACCTAATAACACAGATCTAACACCTAATAACACAGATCTAACACCTAATAACACAGATCTAACACCTAATAACACAGATCTAACACCTAATAACACAGATCTAACACCTAATAACACAGATCTAACACCTAATAACACAGATCTAACACCTAATAACACAGATCTAACACCTAATAACACAGATCTAACACCTAATAACATAGATCTAACACCTAATAACACAGATCTAAGACCTAATAACATAGAAATAACACGTAATAACACAGATCTTACACCTAATAACATAGATCTAACACATAATAACACAGATCTAACACCTAATAACACAGATCTAACAACTCATAACATAGAATTAACACCAAATAACACAGATCTAACACATAATAACATAGATCTAACACCTTATAACACAGATCTAACACCTCATAACATAGATATAACACCTATTAACACAGATCTACCACATAATAACACAGATCTAACACCTATTAACATAGATCTAACACCTAATAACACATATCTAACACCTAATAACATAGATCTAACACCTAATAACATCGATCTAACACCTAATAACACAGATATAAAACCTAATAACACAGATCTTACACCTAATAACATAGATCTAACACCCCATAACACCGATCTAACACGTAATAACATAGATCTTACACCTAATAACACAGATCTTACACGTAGAAACACAGATCTAACACCTAGTAACACAGATCTAAAGATCTAACACCTAATAACATAGATCAAACACCTAATAACACAGATAAAACACCTAATAACATAGCTTTCACCTAATAACACAGATCTAACACCTAATAACACAGATCTAACACCTAATAACACAGATCTTACACCTAAAAACACAGATCTAACACCTAATAACATAGATCTAACACCTAATAACACAGATCTAACACCTAATAACATAGATCAACACCTAATAATATAGATATAACACATAATAACATAGAAATAACACCTAATAACACAGATCTTACACCTAATAACACAGATCTAACACATAATAACATAGATCTAACACCTAATAACATAGAAATAACACCTAATAACACTGATCTTACACCTAATAACATCGATCTAACACAGATCTAACACCTAATAACATATATCTAACACCTAATAACACAGATCTAACACCTAATAACACAGATCTTACACCTAATAACATAAATCTAACACCTCATAGCATAGATCTAACACCTAAAAACACAGATCTAACACCTTATAACACAGATCAATACCTAATAACACAGATCTTACACCTAATAATATAGATCTAACACCTAATAACACAGATCGAACACCTAATAACACAGATCTTAGACCTAAAAACACAGATCTAACCCCTAATAACATAGATCTAACCCCTAATAACATAGATCTAACACCTAATAACACAGATCGAACACCTAATAACACAGATCTTACACCTAAAAACACAGATCTAACACATAATAACATAGATCTAACACCTAATAACACAGATCTAACACTTAATAACACAGATCTTACACCTAATAGCACAGATCCTGAAACAGGAGAAGACATTCCAACACACTGAGAGTAACTGAATATAGAGAATAATCTTACGGAGTATGTGATGAGAGCTAAAACAAACAACTAGCTTAAAAATAGGCAAAACAGACACTGGGCAAATCATCAGGTCCCTTACGAGGACGTTAAGGCTCCGATCGGAATAGGGAGCGATGTATTTAAGTCTGCTGAAGAGAACATGTAGGTCCTGTATCGGAAAAAAACTGTTAGGTTGGCTTCTAACACAGCGTCTACAAGGTACATACTATATTTTGCATGTAGTTTGTACAGTTAATTTGCAAGTGAACGATTTTACGTAAACGTAAGCTACCTTCATATCGTGTTTCTGTCCTTTAAAAACAGAAGACAATTGTTCATGTGCATTTGCCTTCAGCTTACTATATAATTCAATTTGACCGATGATTTCCTACAGATGATGGTGATTCTGCATCTTGTGACATCCTTGACTTGTAGTCCGTCACTACTGTTATTCTTGTCGCGAAGCCTCGTTTGACGTCATTTGGTGGTGGCCAGCCCTCTTCAGATGTTTCGACCCTACATCCTCCGGCTGGTGGGTCAGTAGTGGTGGACAAACCACTACTCGTCTATGTCGGCTTCCACATCTGCTCTTCTCGTTTGTGCCATAGCCAGCACGATGCACTCTCTACAGCTTCTCTCAATCGTCTGATGGCGGTAGCTCTTTCCCTCCCAGTGAGTCCTGTCGACTGTAGTGTCCTCCACACTGACTGTGCGGGGAAACCTCTACAGCCAACCTTCACTTGAAAGATCCATACTTTCCATCCTCTGCTCCGTCATTTTTCTCATCATACTTGGCTTTCTTCCTCTCGTGGGCTTCCTCGCAGCCTTCCGCCCATTGTACGGTGAGCTCTATGGCGATGAGGTGTCTGGATTGCTGTGTCCATATTACCATGTCAGGCATCAGCGTTGTTTTTACAATTTCTGGAAACACAAGCTCCATGTCAAGCTCAAACTTCATCGCCCATGATGACACCCATTCCAAGATGGATGAGATGCTTCGAGGCTTTACTGTGGTTTTTTCCTCTGATTTCACAAACTTGATACCAGCCTCGTTTGTTCTTACACCAGTTCTTTTCTTCCTTCTCTCCACTTCAATGATATCTTCTAGGACCCGCAAGATGTTGTCGTGCCTCCATCGGTAACTTCCCTGTCTTAATGCTTTGTTGAAACCAGACAAGTTATGAGCCATTGTTCCTCTTCCCTCCACATAGTTTGCAGCAAGGATCCTCAGTCAATCCCCACTGATGCAAGTGAACAGGAGATGGTAGCGTGTCATACACGGATCGTAGCAGGAATGATATCCGGAAGGGCTCCATCCTCCATAGTTCAGCCCACGTCATCTTCCTCTCTTGGCGATTCCATCTGCTCCACGCTCCCTGTTTGCTGAGTCCCACAGATTTCACTCTCCTCCTTTCCTCCTCAGTCCTTCTGATTTCTTTCTGCACCATTTGCCGTCTTATTTGGGTATTTGCTTTCTCCCACTGCTGGAAATGAGAGAAGGTGTTGATGATATCCTTTTAACTCAAGCATACTCTCTGCTTCCCTACCCGCAGTGCCTGCTGACCACTTTCTCCCTGTTCTCGTCTGTATTACTGCCTCACTGATTTTCACGTCTTTGGAGTTCCTCAGAGTCATCACCAGCCTGCATTTTGCTACTTTGAACTCATTCCGATTTGAATGGTAGTTGTAGTTCCGCCGAACAACTGTACTGTCAAACTGATGTGAAACTTGGTGGGACCCCAAGTCACTTCCGCAGGTACTCATTCGCAATCTTCTCTAGTCCTTCTACTGTTGAGGTTGGTATTTCATACAGTAGCAGCAGCCATGTGAGCCTTGGTAGCATGCCATGTCGGTATATCCATGCTTTGTACTTCCCCTGAAGTCCTGACTTGTGGATCTTCATCCACTGGCGCACTTGACGTTGGGTGTTCTTGTGGTTCTGGCTGTCACTGAGTATGCCATCAAACCATTTCCCTATGCACTTTATGAGGCTGCCAATGACTGAAGGTATCTACTCCTCTTGGACCTTCAGTACAAACTGTCAGCTGAGTCTACCATTCCTCATATTCATGCAACGTGATTTTGAGATTTGAACTGCATCTGTGCCCATGTAACTACCTCCCTCTTCCAGCGCTGACAAGACCCATTTGGCCTGTACATGTGTGGTGGTAGTGATCCTTAGGTCATCCATGAAGCCTCTATTGGCTGGTTGGTAGATGCCAGACTCCATTCTAGGTCCTCTGGTTTCTCTCTCTGCTGCCTTGATGATGATATTCATTCCCATGATGAAGAGTATAGTTGAAATGGTACATCCTGTAACTATTCCCTTTTCTGGGTCTTGTTACGCTGTAGTGCTCTCCCCAACTGTAAACCGCAACTGTATCCCTCTGAAGTAGCTCATTATCATTTTCCGGAAGTGCTCCGGAATATGATAATGGTCCTCCAGTAAATGAGGGATTTAGGGGGATTTGAAAATTACATAGATACAAAATAACTCGAGGAAGATGCCAAATTAACCTTGATGCTGTCTTATTATTGAATGAACAAATCGTATCAACCTATGTAAGGTTGTTCATACCTCATAATCTTAGCAAGAAGCAAGTTCAGGCACACCATTCCTATTTTCAAGGTATACTTTTTTTAATTTACCTGTATATGAATTCAAGTTCACGTTCAAGTTCTTTATTACCTTGGGTCTTTTGACCCATCGGTTTCAAAAGTGAGATATATTTACAATATCTACAGACAATAAAATACAATACAATACATGCAATACATACAATAAAATACTAGCAATGTACAAACAGTATGGAGGGTGTAACAAATTAAGTTAATTAGTTTCTTCTTACATTTGCCGTTTTTATACATTTGGCCAAATTGACAAGTTTTTTTGTGTTATTTACATTAAATAGATTTATCATTTTAAACATACTTGGTTTTTTTACATAGTGCTTTTTCAAAAATTTAACACGCAAATCCGAATAACATGGACATTTAAACATAAAATACAATTCATCTTCAACATCATTGAAATTACATACAGTACACACTCTAAAACTACGCCCAATATTTTGATATCTACCTTTTTCTATATTTAGATTATGAGCAGATAACCTGATTTTTGTAATATCTTTCAAAGATTCTCTAGATAATGGTTTACTTAAGTAACACTGTAAATCAAACTGGTTATAAAGATATGTATAGGTATATCCCTTTGAAGATGTTCTTACGTTTTCTTTGCATTCTTGTCTATATATATATCAATAAGTCTTTCTCTAATAACATTATAACACATATCATCATTTATTTCTGTTTCCCATAGGTAACCAAGGCCAATTCTAAATAAATCATTTTGTATGTCTAAAACCCATTTATCCTAATTCTCTAACATATCTTTATAACATGCTTGCAAAATACAATTACTAGTCCCTTTTAACTTAATCCAATATTTGATCATTCTGAACTTTCTTACCAATGACAATGGATACCTCCCAAGTTCAAAATAAACCATAATATTACAAGTATTTTTTCTTACCCATGCAGTCGTTTACAAAACAAAGTATGATTTTTTCAATATCTGGGGCTTTATGAAAGCCCCATATTTCAAAACCGTAGCTTAGAATGCTATTTACGTATGTATCAAAAACTGATAATTGAATTTCAATATTAAAATATTTTTTCCGACATACATTCATAACTGAAAACAAAACCTTTCTTCCCTGATCTGCATTTTTTTGTTGTGTTTTTCTAGATGTTCCCTTGTTATTTAGTAGGATTCCTAGGTAGTTAAATTCATTTACAATTTCTAGCTGACGACCATTGTATTTCCAACATTCATTATTTCTCAAAATACCCCCATTTCGAAACACAAGAATTTTCGTTTTATCCATATTGACTGTTAGATCCCATTTTTGGTGTACGATTCTAAAGAGTGTAACGTATCTTGCAGGCCCTATGGCGTTTCGGAAAAAATCACCATATCGTCAGCGTGCATCAAAAGGAACAAATTCAGTGTTTGAACTTCTATCGACTGACAGTTGTCAATTAAAAATTGCATTTCGCAATTCACAATAAGTATCTAAAGATGTGGAAAAAAGATATGTAGGTTTTCACAAAATTTCTAAAATATTGTACGTATTTCAAAAACTTGCGCTCACCTCGTTCAATGAAACCAACTTTGAACAACGTTTGACCCCACAAACAATTGTGTATGTTTTGCAATTACTCATCATGAAGGACGTCTTTCTTTATAAATGGTATCTAATTATTTTAAAACAGGTCCCCGGTGGCATTTTCGTTGCGTTGCGTTTCCGTCGCGTTTGCGTTCCGTTTGCGTTGCGTTTGCGTTGACCGGTTGAACATGGTTATGTAAGAAAACAATCGATGTGCAGGTTATTTTAAGAATATGTGAGTGCTGATCGTTTTTATATAAAAAAAAAGTTATATGGATAATAAAGTTTGCAAATTAAAAACAAAATAAATGTACAAATAAAATAGATAAATACGTGAAATAATCGGTCGGAAGTTTAGCAATGACTTATATTTATATTCAAATATTTGGACTGCGTCATGTGCTGATTGATGGATGCATGTCTATACACGTACCTTAATTGGCCAGTAACATTTTAAGTAGAAAGTAATTGAGTAATTGGTTATATGTATATTTTAAATATTTAATTTCCATTCTTATATCATTCTATTCATATGAATATATGAATCAAATTACACTAAATCTACAAATACTTCCATCACTGATGGGCTGATGGTTTCGTAATGACACCAGGGCAGTCTGGATTGAAGATATATAATTAGTGCGTCTTAACGGCGAGTTTCATTTTATAAAATATTTGTAGTTTTATCTCTATGTATGTATGGTTTTTCGTAAATTTTATTGTCTATATTGTGGGTTTTGTTTACGTCCAGGTCGAATTATGTAAGTCCTGTCACGGAATTAGATTGTTATCAAAGTCCGTGGTCCTATGCTCGACACGCAATATGTATCAGGGGTGCTGCCTGCGATGTTCGAGAGGTACAAGGTCCCTGCCAACATTGACAATAAACTGACTTTGATTACGCAGTTGAAAATCATTGTGACCTAGCAGAGACTATATATACAGTCCCTGGACATAGCATTTTTACTATTTGTGTATTCGGTATTTCTTTAAGCTGAATTAAGAGGACACATTATTATTAATTTTCAATATTTAATAAAATGGTGATGAGTATTCAAATAAGTATTTAAAATATTGAAAAGACTAATAAAGAGCGTGTTTATGGTTAAATCACGAATGGCAAAAACCGCCACAAATGGGAAAAAATATCAATAAATAATTAAATTGAATAAATAAAACAAATTAATTCATAAATCAATAAAATTAAATAAAAATATTGAAATAAATTGAATGAACATAATAACTTAAATAAAATAACTAAATAAATGCAGGAGGGTATAAATGGTAAATTCAGGTTACATTTGTAGGTGATGTAGAAGGGGTGTAGGTCGTAAAGGAAGTATAGGTGATGCAGGGGGATATAGGTGGATATAGTTAATAAAGCTGATGTAGGAGGGTATAGAAAGTAAAGGTGACGTAGAATGGTGTAGGTGGTGTAAGAGGGTTTAGATGATGTAGGAGGGTATATGTGATGTAAGAGGGTATAGAGGATGTAGGAGGGTATATGGGGTATAGGAAGAAAAGGTGACGTAGGAAGGTATAGGAAGTACATGTGATGTAGGAGGGTATAGTTGGTGTAAGAGGGTATAGATGATGTAGGAGGGTACATGTGGTATAGGAACTAAAGGGGATGTAGGAGGGTATAGTTGGTGTAAGAGGGTATAGGTGATGTAGGAGGGTATAGGTGGTATAGGACGTATAGGTGATGTAGGAGGGTATAGTTGGTGTAAGAGGGTATAGATGATATGCTATACATGGGGTAAAGGAACTAAAGGTGATGTAGGAGGATATATGGGGTAAAGAAACTAAAGGTGATGTAGGAGGATATAGTTATTTAAGGTGGTGTAGGAGGGTATAGTTGGTTATAGGAAGTATATGTGGTATATGAGGGTATAGGTGGTATAGGAAGTAAAGGTGAAGTAGGAGGTTATGGTGGTATAGTAGGTAAAGGTGATGTAGGAGGGTATAGGTTGTATAGGAAGTACGGGTGATGTAGGAGGGTATATGTGGTGTAAGAGGGTATAGATAATATAGGATGGTATAGGTGGTATAGGAAGTAAAGGTGAAGTAGGAGGGTTATGGTGGTATAGTAGGTAAAGGTGATGTAGGAGGGTATAGGTTGTATAGGAAGTACGGGTGATGTAGGAGGGTATATGTAGTGTAAGAGGGTATAGATAATATAGGATGGTATAGGTGGTATAGGTCGTATAGGTGATGTAGGAGGGTATAGGTGGAATTGGAAGTAAATGTGATGTAGGAGGGCAAAGAGGGTATAGGACCTATAGGTGATGTAGGAGGGCATAGGTGGTATATGTATGCATTTATATGTCATGTAAATGTATTCAAGGATCAATCAAATATCGTTACCTGTGTCTTACATTAATGCTGCATGCATCTTCAACTGCCTATATAGTTAGGTGTATGTTTATATTTTTTCTTATAAATTAACGTTTCTGTGTAAATGTATCTAGATTTAACAAACCAACACAAACTTTCTCCAATACCATGGACTAGTCTCTGCTATCAAACGCTTTTTAAGAAAATATGATTTCCTGATACAAAGACTTTCCCAGCCTAGCACACCTCTCTTGTTTGATATATATTTTTTAAGAGTAAATTGATAATTGCATCCAGTTGGCGAGTTTCAGCTAACAAATGTCTTCTTTTATAACAAAATTGAAATACAAGAACATTCATATTGCATGGAATGAAAACGTGACTGTATCGTCATAGTTAGATTCACCAGATACGTTTTAAAGCTCTTTAAGCATCGAAGCATATAGATGTCATTCAGATTTCCTGCAAACTACAGCCATAACAACCACATTAAGAAGAAAATATTTGACAATTATCATATAAGATCTTAGTCTCGTCACTTAAAGTTAAAACATGCTATTGATGCGACAAGAGTGTATTTTTATATGTATGATAAATTTGAGAACATGAAAGTCATAGTAAGATTCACCATATAGATTTAAGTTTACGTAATATATACGTCTCTGGTTTGAATGATTACACAAATAGGTATACTAATTTGACAAAATATTTGAATGTGTATGCTAAATTTGAACAAAAGTTACATACAGTACGCGTCAGGTGTTTTGGTACTCAGTCGCACCCCGAGCGACACATTTTAATCCCTGTCGTGCTTGTTCCTTTTATTGTCCTACTCATATCAAATGCTTAGACGACCTGACGTCTTGCTCATTGCGGTGGCCATTTTTGAAAAGTGACTCAAGTTATCCACAAAAAGAGGCGGTCCGGAGTTGTTCTAAATAAGAAAAATAAATTCTATTTTCGGTCCGGATCAGTACGGTTTGTTGATAAGTCAACCCGCATAACATGCACAATTAATCCTCTGTTTTATATAAACATTTTTTAAGTGACGATTGAATTTCTGTAATTTTCATTCTTTTATATATGCCTGTTTCACTCACACGTTTCCAAAAACAGAAATGGTAGTTAGTTTATAGATGATTATTTTTTACAATGTTAATGATGAAATGAGTTCCTCCTGAGGAGGCAAACGGTGTGTTGGATGCTATCTAAATAAATATGTGTTTTTTACATAAGCGGTTAATCTAGTAACTGTAAATAATATACATCTAAGCTACATAAAAAGTTTCGTACCTTTGCCGTAAGGACTACAACACAGAAGAGATCACTTCCAAAAACTACTCCGGTCACCCCCTTTTAAAATCCTTTAACCAGAGACATATATACTATACGTTCTACCACAATACGCCGTGTTATTCCACTCTCAGATCACGAGTTTTATACCACACGTAGTATATGACCTACACGAGTTTTGATTGGTCGAGAAGATGAACTTTGACCGGAACGACTTTTTCCACTCGCTTTTTGCCACAATCTGTTTTGTTTACGTCGTCTGCTGTCAACATTCGACAAATGTTGGTGACTTTGTGAGGTTATGTGGAAAAGGGGGTTATTAAGGCAATATTAAAAGAAGATGATACTTAAAGAGTTGGTCGCTAGTTTCAGGCAAAATTGCTGCAGACGCTCAATATCGTTTCGATGTCACACCGTCGCGTGTCCAGGTCGTGAAACCAAAACAAGATCTGTCACAGTGTCGGGAAATATTTCGTTCTCCCAACATCCCGTTATCGCTATTTGGACGGTCTGACTATGGCTGAACTGTCACTATAAACGTCAACCATAGAACCGTCACGAAGAAACGTGGGCCTATGGTTTTGGACATTAACAGCGATAAGTTCGTCTCTGTCACTTGGCGGGAGGCAGACTTCGTACGATATGCTTACGCGCATATAGTCCGTGGTTACTGCAATACGTGCAATACTGCTACTCCCAATATTTAAAGTCGTTCATCTATTATATTTTTTCATGAAGTCGTTGCCGAAGCATTAATTTTGACAATTATTAGATTTGTAAAAAAAAAAGCCATTTTTGAATATTAATGAGTGACTTTTTACGCATGGGTCATATCACTACGCCAGCCTTGTCAACAATAGATTTACATATGTTATTTCCGACTGATCATGAGATTGTGGTAGAAACAGATCACACGACTCATGGTTGTGGAGTATGGTATTTATTTCACTCTTGTTAGTTAATTTTAAAAAGTTACAGAAAGACACTCGCTAAAGCTCGTGTCTTTTGTAACTTTTGAAAATTAACTAACTCGAGTGAAATAAATACCATATTCAACAACCACTCGTTGTGTAACCTCTATATAGTGTATGTACTGCATATATACTGGTCTGTTAACCGCCCAGTTTTTATTTTTTTTAAACAAAACTATTTTAAACAAAGTGTCTGATCAGAGTCGTATACGTTTCTGGTCTGACGTGCTGACAAAAAAAACCGGTAAATAATATACTTTTTGTTATTAAATTGATATTTAGAAAATTTGGTGAACACCTATATACAACACAAAACAATTGATTAAAAATCAATTGATCTAAATTGATCAAATCAACGTAGGCGCACCCAGAGTATATAATATATACGTCTCTGGCGCACTGCACCCCTTTCTTTACAATATGTAGATATATACGATTGGAATTGACAAAAACAAAATGCACCGGTACGATTGTAGTAGAGTAGTTTTTATTCTGATTTTAATGAAAAGATATGAACATTGATGTTGTGTTGTTTGATAGATATCTATAGATTGGCGTGTATGTATATGTACCTAGGTAAGTATAGGAGACCTACAGTATACATGCACTTTACCTGTAACATGCCCTGAGGCAGAGCCCAGACCAGGTGTGTATAAGCTCATGTAAATGTGAACGTATTGTAATGTGCTGTGCCGGTTCTTTCCAGTTTGTTGGTCATGTGCACGTGTTGGTCATGGTCCTGGGGCACCACAGCTACACATATAGTCAGGGTAGTTGTCGCCAAAGAGTTAGGGGAAAGAAAGATTTGGAGGAGAGTTGATCTATAATTATATGCTATAGAAATCACAATACAGAACAAAGGTATGTGCAGATTTCTAGATATTTGATAGAGTGCTATGTTGTATTTTTAAAGGTGTGTAACTAATTAAATGAATTCTATTTGATAAAAGTAGTATAATTGTGTATTTTATTAAATTGAAAGCATTTGATTGTAATTAGTTTATGTTTTTGTCTTTAGAATATTTATCAACATTACCGGTAGTCTGAGGAAAGTGCTGAAGGGAATTAGAAATTAGAAGTCCCAGTTGTTAATGCCTCCATTCCATTAATGGGGTATGTGTATTTGTAAAATGTGTATTTTCTAATAACCTCTTTTATTCGTGTGTTAAAAGTATGTCTACTGTTTGTAAAAGTAACTGTGAATGTATTTATCATTTATAGCTCTTTTTGTATAAAATGTAATTGCTAGACAAGTAATTCATTACATGTAATTCGTAAAGTTAAATTATGATAAATTATGATAATTACATATAAGCTATTTGATAAATTATGTAAGGATAAGATTTATTATAAAAGTAATTCTTTGAATATATAAGTAAAGATAAGTCTTTGTGGATTTGACAAGGATGATGAAATGTATATCTCTGAATATGTATGTAAGTGGTATTTGTGTATATTTGTAGGGCGTCAATGCCAGCCTGACTATTCATGCTTGGTCATGCTTGGTCATTATTTGTCATATGGATCGGAATAAAAGGAGAGAACCCTAAGACACGTTATACCTGGAAAATGAGTCTGCTACGCAATAATTAATACTCAAAATGAGAAGCAACCCGTGTGGTTTTTTTCACTCCCAGTCGTAAACGTTTTTATTTTGTATGCAATCCAAGAAATTAAGCACACACCACTTCTTAGAATATTACAGAGGGAGAACCTGTCCGTTCAAGCCTAACAAAGATTAGTAATTTATCAATGAACCACCTGATCAGATATATAGCATGGTCCAGCATTAATTGGCTCGTTTCCGACTTTCATCTGTCGAGTGATGCATACAATTTGTATACAGTGATGTAGTGATCAGGGGATGGACAAAACAATATGTGTTAACCTGCAAATAAACAAGTACTCAAATGTAAGTGTGATAAAAAAACACCAATAACCTAAGGTTGGAATCTAGACCGTTCTAACCAACTTGATTGCAGATATTTTCCTAAATTACACAGCCCTTTTCTGTTATGTACAGCCAGCAGCTTGACAAGTTTATATGAAGATGGGCGTCTCCAGTAATACTTTTTAATGAACTTTTTACGAATAACAACATAGAGTGGACAAATCAGAACAAAATGGAACTCTTCCTCTACCTGGTTTTGATTACAATAACGGCATAACCTATTCGCCCTCGGAATATTACGATACCGACCTTCTTCTACATATAACTGATGCGATGAAAGTCGTAATTTCGAAATAAGTTTAAGATACGCATCTGGAATAGACTTTGTTCGATAAAAAATGTAACGTAAAGTTATCTATCAGGAATTTATACAAATAACATTTGGATGATCTTTTAGCAAATTCATTCCTTGTTTGAATAAAAACAGCTGTCAAACGCTGCTTGAAACAATGTAAAAATACTCTTTCATTATCAACATAATGAGTTAACCAGACATTTCCAAACCAGAAGACAATAATAATTTTCTAACTTGACAGCGCCAAGTCCTCTATGTACTCATCATATGTAATAAACAACAAACTCCTTATATGCAGTTAACTGCTCTGCCTTTAGGAACGGCAAAGTCGGCGTTATATATTTTCAAAATTTCACAAAGACATATTCCTACAAGCCGACTCACTCATCAACCCCCCCCTCTCAACCCGTGTTTATCTGAATAAAAACCAAGCGAGCCACTCAACCTGAAAACCCGGAGGTGACAGGAGGTGCACCAGCCCAAAGCTTAAGGTTCATCTTGCTGGGATTTCTGAACAAACAATCTTAACACGGCATACATCCATTCAAACTTATCCCTACCTTCCTATCGATATATCACATATCTTCTACACCTAACAAAGGACTAATCCTTAGAAAAACTCGATAATATATATATATATACACATACAAAACTTATTAGCAAAACTTTTCTCGTATATATACATATACGCTATTTAAATTCAGTGGTCCGTTCCTATGCTGACCGAAGCGCTAGAATGCCTAAACCTCCTTACCTTATTACGCCATCACTTACCAAGCAATCTCATTGGCTAATCATAAGAGCTCGTGCTCCCCGACCTATACGAGTACTCCGTACCTATAGGACAAATATTTTCCGCTATTCTACGAAACGCGGGAAATTTAAAGTCCTCTATATACTCATCATATGTAATAAACAACAAACTCCTTATATGCAGTTAGCTGCTCTGCCTTTAGATTACAAAAGAACGGGACTGATTAATGATTATATGCTAAAACTATACAAAAAACCTGGTGTAATCATAGTAAAAAAAAAACACCTCGTACTTAAACAAATACTCACAAACCTGACTGTTACCTAACTTGTACGAGCCTAACTACTCAGTGTACAAGTACATAATATGCAATAGATATTAGCCTCATATACCTACAAGCCCAACTGCTGGGTAACCTGCAATCTATGCTGAAGCGAATCGGCCACATAGCCATCCTTAGCAACATCGCTTCTCCATCTCTCATGCCTCTTCCAGCACCTTTCGTTTACATTACTATTTGCCGCTTCTGTAGCGCCACCTGCCCTCAGAGAATGTAACCCTAAATTCAAACCACTACCTACCTCCTGCAACCTTTTGACAACACATTCTCTTGCCCTCGTATAACTTAATGGTTTCTGCTTACCTATCTGCTTACACCCGGCCTTTCCACGGACTAATGGTTTGAACAAATAATCATTTGAACTTACCGTTGCTCCAGACAAATCCATAAATTTTTCCAGCATCAAATAAGGACATGCTGATGTTTTACCTCTTGCGATGACTACCTCATTCCCTAGCCTGTACTGATCGGTTTTAGATTTTCTAATCATTAGCTTTAAGCACGACCCGTGAAACGATACATCCTCACATCTTAACTCGCTCAACTCATTGTACCTTAGAAAACCAGCAAAACACAGAACAATCATCGCCAAATCTCTCACCACAGTAATGTCCCTAGAGTCTTTATGGCTATCGCATAATTTGATAAGCATATCAGCCGATACGCAGTCCTTCTTTATCCTGGGTGCCCGTACTTGTCGTTTTGCGGCCTCCAACATGTTTCTTACAAAACCATTCTCCGTAGGATCGTCGAAAGCGTTAATAGAATGAGCCCACTTAATTCCGTACACAGCCGATGACACAACACTGTTAGTGTATGAACCACCCACATCCAAAATGTGTGTCAAGTACAGCGCCACCTGTATGGGCTGAGCTGGAAGTGAACACCCTCCGTCCTGCTTTATGAAATCCTCCCACTTTTTGAAAGCCCTGTAATATTTTACCACCGTATTGTCGCTCCTCGAGTTTAAAATGTAGCCCGCCATTCTCTTAGTCAACATGCTTGCCCGAGCCGTTTGCTGCCCTGTACGCCGTATTTCTTCGTCTATGTTTGAGAGTAGCCCGACACCTGAAATGACAAAACAATTAGGATCAAAACCTCAGCCTTAATGCCACCATGGGCGGACCCCCATTTTTTCCGAAAATACCGTTCTTCCCTTTCCCGGCCAAAACGCTACCGGAATGAATTAGTAAGTGTTATTTAACGAAAAAAGCATACTTATTTCCCCTTGGAGCAATTACTGGCCAGTAGGGAGCAGAAGTCCAATATGGCACCATCAGGGTACCCATGGCTTTCTCGTCCATCATTTTTCTGATAACCCTAGGTATCAAACCAGGCGGTGGGACTAGCCAATTATTCTGCCCAGCCCATACCTGACTCAGACCATCTATACCTCCTGTTCCCGGACACCACCACCTCGAATTGAAAACTGCACATTTTGCGTTTTTGTCACTTGCAAATCTATCAACAGTAAATTCACCCCATCTCTTGTTCAGGTCATTGAATAAACTGTCCTGTATAGACCAGTCATCACTATCTGTAGCCCTACTGTATTTATCGGCCAACTGATTATCTGCCCTTGGCACCCATGCTGGTACTACCTCCAGCCTTTTTCTACAACAGACCTCTCTTATCCTCACCGCCTTATCATTCAATGTGGTTACTTTGCTTCCGTTTACCATAATTTTAGCCACATTCTGACTGTCAGTATACCACAGCACTTTGCGCCCTACCAGACGTTGCCCTACCAGGCAGTCGTTGTAATGTAACAACATTCTTAATACAGCCTCTAGCTCTCTCCAAGTCGAGCTCTCTTTGCTCTCGGCCTCAGTCCATTCACCAATTACCTCACTGTTATCAACATATAGTATGTACCCTCCATAACCCGTTGCCGATGCGTCACTATATACCACAAAATCATTCCTGTACGTCTTATCTATCAAAGAACCGTTCAAACTTTCCATTTTTGTATACCAGAATCTCACTTCGTCTAACGCTTCATTTGTAATGAATACTTTCGAATCCCAACTAACCTTTGTCAACACACAGGCGTACATATGCCTCGTCATCATCCTAACTACCGAGCCCATGGCTACTTTCATAGCAATAATCTGACCAACTAATCCTGCAAGATGCCTTGCAGTCAACGCACACCGTGCATCCGAAATGCCATCCAGCAAAGCTTGTAAAGCCGATCTCAGCCTCTGTACCTTACTGTCGGGTACGTAAACCCTCCCTTCAGAAAAGGACCAACGTAATCCTAACCAAACCGCCTCCTGACTTGGCACCCAGCTACACTTTTGTTCCGCTATAAAAAAACCAAATCTCTGTAGATCCGACCTCACAGCCCTACTGTGTATTTCAGCTCCAGCTTCCGTAACATCGCCACCAATGCCGTCATCAAGGTACATGACCACTCTATATCCATGCGCCCGCCAATGTTTAATCAACACCCTAGTAACCTTTGTAAAAATATACCCTGCAGTAGAAAGACCGAATGGTAGTACGTTGAAAACAAAATAGCGAACTCTTCCTTCGATAACCCACGAAAAACCGAGGTAAGTTCTATGTTCCGAAAAAATCTCTATATGATGGTAAGCTGACTTGAGATCGAACGTAAATACCCAATCACCTTTCCTGAACATGTCTAATGCTACCGCTGAGTCCTCGTACTTACACTTGAATTTGTACAAACAGGGATTCACGTGTCTACAATCAAGCACTAGACGTAACTTCTCTTTGTTACCTGCCACAGTCAATGGATTTACCACCCTGGGAGCATTGTCAAATTCCTCTACACACCCTTTCAAGAGTAAAGCCTCTATTTCATTCAAAACAAAATCTCCGTTATCCCTTGCAGATTTATTATTTCTCATCACAATGTTTTCCGGCAACGAAAACAAAGGCAACTTATAACCCTCCTGTATCACGTCTAAAACATTCCGACAAATGGGAATACTCTCCCATTCATTCAATGCTTTAAGCAACATTCCTACCGGTGACCTGACCTCCGTACCTGGGATTGAACCTCGAGCACCTGACTCTACTACTCTAGTAAATTTGTTCACCGGACCGTTACCAGCCAAAACAAAAGCACGTGACTTGTCCAACATTCCCTCAACTGATACGAATACGTTTCTCACCGACATACGTGCTTCCACACAACCAAAGTTTTTACTTATCTTATTTGGGCCTTTCTGCATACAGTCTATCCTCCAATGACCACACGCAAAACATGTTCCAGGACGTCTGGTCGTGCCTGTCGTCGTCGCCTCTGCTGTCCCAGGCTGGCTCTGTGTATGTGTCTTCGCGGGGGCGCCATAGGGAAAATATCTCCTTTGACGTGCAGCTCTCTGATTTTTCATTTTCCGTTGAGCCCGTGCTTCCGCTCTCGAAATCCGTTTCTCATCCTCGGAATCCTCCGCCAAAGCATTCGTCTCGTACTCCTCTACTACTTTCCATCCCGTTTCAGAGAAGTCGGCTAACCTAATTAACTTTTGTCTATGTTTCAAAATGTCGATACCCTCGGCAATTTTCGTGCAGGCCCTCTCCCTGTATACGTTGTGTGACGGGTTTTCCTGCAACGAAGACTGTGCCTCCTGTAACTTGTGTTCTATCTTTGCATTTACTTTGAACTGTTCCTCGTTTCCTTTCTTCTTAAATTGGTACGTCGATATTTCCGACATTTTAGATAATTGAACGTCGGAAATAGCTCTCTGGGTTTCGTTAATTTCTTGCTTAAATGATTCCAGCTTGGACGTCATAATCTCTTCTAATTTATCTAACATATCACTCTGTGAAAACGTGCGCTGGCCCGCCATCTCGGGGTTATCTGTCTCCATCAGCAAAATTCAGTGGTCCGTTCCTAAGCTGACCAAAGCGCTAGAATGCCTAAACCTCCTTACCTTATTACGTCATCACTTACCAAGCAATCTCATTGGCTAACCATAAGAGCTCGTGCTCCCCGACCTATACGAGTACTCCGTACCTATAGGACAAATATTTCCCGCTATTCTACGAAACGCGGGAAATTTAAATTACAGTTTCTGTGATTACATTCATCAATATCTTCATAAACTGACTTAAGAACACAATTGTCGCATTTAATTAGTTTCAACCAATATTTGATTATTCGACACTTCCTGATGATATGCAAAGGCAGACCTCCTAATTCAGAATATACCATAAAAGATGGCGTACTGTTTTTCACATTCATAATTCTTTTTAAAAAATCAACATGCACTTTTTCTACTTTGTCCGCAATATTGAAACCCCATATTTCCCAACCGTAATTAAGAGTGGAGGAAACAAGACATCAAAAACATTAAGTTTAGATTCTACATTGAGGGACAAATTTGTTACAAATTCTTAACGCATTATACATACATTTACGACCTTATTCAGCAATAGTAACTTGAAGGAGGGGCGGTACTTATTTCGAGCAATAGTGTTAACCACTAAAACATCTAATTTGTACTTCCTAAATTCTCAGATTAAGTTAATCTACGTGACGCCTTATCACAAGAAGAAGAAGAAGAAGAACATCTAATATTACTACACAGCGGGATAGGTCCAAACAAACCAACTGTAGCAAATTCCAGGGTCCCTGTGACTGAAACCACAGGTAGTAACTTTGTGGTCTTTACCTTCGAAATAACAATAGCCTCAGGTAAAAGGGGTGACCACGCGTTAAAACAATAATAAAGGTAAGGCCAGGTATCACTATTGTTTGTACAATATACTTTTCAAAATGACGGTCAAGAGAAAGCGATAAAAAAAAACTTTGGTTCAGGGCTATTTTAAGGAGGGAATGACATAAGTAATTCAGATTTCAGATTACGTTTTCATCACTCGGACAAATGAAAATGTGTAACTTGAGGTTGTTCAAGTTCTTTATTTGCTGAAGTTTTACAACCTATGGCAAGACCACTCACACTAACTCGCACACATCATCCTCATCATCTTCATTATCCTCATCTTCTTCATTATCCTCCTCATCCTCATCATCTCATCTCATCATCATCATCATCATCATCATCATCATCATCATCATCATCACCATTATCATCATCATTATCAACCATTATTCACCCTCATTCACCCATACAAGACTTATCAATATAATGGTATATTACATAATTTGTATACAATAAACTGATGTACAACATGTATCTTAACATGACCTGTTCTATTGATGACCTCTTAATAAATCTGCTCTACGTTTAAACGCTAGTGATAAATACTTTCCTAAATTATTAAGTTCTTTTGTGTTTTCGATTTTGAGTAATTGAACAAATTTATACATGCTAGGCCTTTTGAAATAATATTTCTTTATGTATTTAGACCGGAGGTCTGAATAGCGATTACATTTAATTATAAAATGAGATTCATCTTCTATATCATTTTCATTACATAAAATACATTTTCTTTCTTCTCTAGGTATATCTCTGTAACGGCCACGTTCAATAGACAGGTCATGCGCACATAAACGTATCTTAGAAATATGTTTTAAATAATTAAAATTAATTGCCTTATGAAGATATGGTTGCAATTTAATACTTTCCACCAAATGCTGATATAATACTCCTTTAGAAGAAGAATGAACTTTCTCAAGAAAATCTTGCTGAAAACTATCACATAATCGCTGCTTATATATTTCACTACAATGATTAATACTATCAGTCACAAACATGTATCCAAGGCCGACTCTTGAAAGATCATGTTTTAAATTAAGGATCCAGGGGTCTTTGTTTTCAACCATATCAACATAACAAGCTTTCAGCACACAGTTATCAGAACGTTGTAATTAAATCCAATACTTATTTTTTTTAACTTTTCTTTACAGCTCTAAATGAGATCTTCCAAATTCAATATAAAGAAATGCAGAGTTTGTAGATTTTCTTAATCCTAATTATGATTTTAAAAATCCAATATGCAATTTTTCTATTTCGGGTGCTTTATGAAATCCCCAAATTTCTGAACCTTACATTAAAATACTATTGACAAACGTGTCAAAATCAGCAAGACGAGATTCTATATTAAAATAATTCTTTTTTCATACATTATTTATGGCAAATAGTGCTTTTCGACCTTGTTCTGCTATTTTTTTTGTGTGTTTTTGTAAATTTTCCATTATAATTTAAAGTGAGACCAAGATAATTAAACTCATCAGCTACTTCAATCGCATCATTATTATAAAACCATTTTTCTTTTGCTCTTATTAAACCTCTATTTCTAAAGATTACTATTTTCGTTTTATCTATATTTAAAGTTAAGCTCCATTTTCTACAGTAATCTGCTAGTGAATCTAACATTTTCTGCAAGTCTTCTGGTGTTTCCGATAGTATGACCATATCGTCTGCATACATAAGTAAAAATAAAATAATCGTTTGAATTTCTAGTGATAAGCAATTATTTTTTATAGGTACAGTACGGAATTAGATTATCTAAGTCCGTGAGTACAGCAAAAAATATGATTAAGCGTAACAGGGTGCATAGAATGTATACAGGTATGTTGTGTTGTAAGATGTATAGATAAGATACCTATAACTTACGCTCCGGCTTCAATATCATTCATATAAATACTGATAATAATTATCAAATAATACCACTAAATAGAATATTATAGGAATTATACCTGTTTGAGATATAAGTAGAGAAGAAGGATTAAAAAACCAATAATCACACGGAGTTCGCTTGCAGCATTTTAGTTGGATTTGTAAGATAATACAGGAATAATACTCTATGCAAACACATCACTTCACCTGTTTTATAAATATGATGATATTCATAATGAATATTTTTCAAACACAAGTTTCATATTTTATCTCCTTTTGAACATTTGCTATAGCCTAGTTTAAATAAAAACAAGCAATTACACGTACGTTATTTAGTTTGGGTTGTTAATTATTTTTCGACAAATTGATTAAATATTTTTTAGCAAGAAATTCAGAATTTGAGACTAAAAAAATAAACTACCCACTAGACGTATTTATATGTATTGTTGATGTCGAAGAACCATTTTTCAAGACTACTCCCGTAACTTCACCTTGAAAATATAGAAATTAAACAAAAAAGATAATTGAGAAACCACCAACATAAAATATACTTTTAATCTGATCAATTGATAAAAAGGAATGTGTTTAGGCGTCGTGTAGATTAACTGATTAGATGTTAAATGTAATGTACTGTTGAGTTACAAACGGATGCCATTTAAAGTTCAATTCCATTTCAAAACGAATTATCAATATTCTCCAAAATTCGGCGGACAAATCATTATTCCAAATTATCAGAGTTAGGGTCAGAGACCGACACGTTTCCGCGAGTAAGTACATCTAAATTGAAGTCCGTTATTGGTCTACTATGAACGGCGTTTTAGGAGCGTGTTTAATTAAACTGTGTGTGTACGTTTGCGTTGAATTTCCGTTGCGTTTCCGTTGCGTTTGCGTTGACTTTCCGTTGCGTTTCCGTTGCTTTTGCGTTCCGTTTGCGTTGCGTTTGCGTTTAAACGGACAAGAAAAACGGTCCAGGGTCTGTACATGGGGTAGTCACAAGGTACTGGCCGTAGGTCGTTGGTTTTTCTCCGGGATCTCCGGCTTTCCACCACCACCAAAAATCTGGCATGTTCTTAAATGACCATAGCTGTAAATAGGACGTAAAACGCAACCAAACCAAACCACACCAAACATTGAAACAGGTTTCATTTTTTTATTTAAAAAGCGCATAAACACAAAATATGTGTTTAAATTGTACATTTGATAAATATATCAGACTTTCAACTAAAAATATAACGTAAATATATACACAAATGTATATCTGCCATTTGTAAGCGTTACATATTATTGTTAGTATTATGTCAATTCGGGAGCGCAGTAATTTCCCATGAAAATGTAAAAGCCAACATGTAATAACGGTACACTCTTAACAATATTTCCAAAAAAACACACAATCACAATTAAGTTACATAACGTACCAAAATAAGATCATACATTGCCGTAAATTGCTTATGTTGCCAGATTGTGAATCCAGGTGTCACGCTCACATACGCTCTCTGCACCCCTGGAATATGTCATAGGAAAAATGAAGGCACGAATATAGCTGTTTGATTGGTCTCGCGTAAAAAACCACCTGACCAATCGCTAGGCTGATACCTGTCCTTTGAAGATAACAAAGGAGCGGCACCCGACCGGCCTGTCAATTTTTACCGTTACGTGACCTCAGTATTCATTTTATGTACATCAAATGATCGAACTAGTCTCATCCACATGGTACCCCACACTGAGCCTTCAATTTTGCTTTGACATATTCCAGATGTGCAGGGAGCGAAAGTGAGCATAACCCCTGGAGTATCGAGGATAAGCTGACCATGGTACATTTTGTACCTTCACATTATACAATTATGATCCATTTATGAGGGACACAAGCATATTTGTTTACATCATACACAATAAAAAAAGTTCCTGAAATGAAAGCAGAGTAGTAAGCACAATAATATTATAGATATATAAATATAAATATAAAACCTATTTTATCACAAAATGACCAAGTTCTTCCAATAATGCCTTACATAGATATCTAAAATAAGTTTAAAAGAAAAAAGAAAAAAAAAAAAGGTAAATAAAAATACAGGACAAAGATCTTGGTCATTTTTGGTTTTTATTTTGAAGACAACTGGACACTTATTATATGCTAAGTAAATAGTACATTGTAGTTCATTTATTTTTGACAAAAAAAAGTCAACGCCAACCAGAAACGCATATTAAAAAAGCGCCTAATTTGCTGTTGAAAAAACTACCTACATGATAAAACTAACATGAAATAAACTTGATATACAGTTTGACGTCACTTGATTTATCCCATCCAATCAATTACGCAGTCTCATGTTAGTACATCAAAGACTTTACGTAGTTTATTTGATCATCTATCTATAGCTACAACTGTTTGGGAGTCCACCTATCTATATCTACAACTGTTTGAGAGTCCACCTATCTATATCTACAACTGTTTGGGATGCCACCTATCTATATCTACAACTGTTTGAGAGTCCACCTATCTATATCTACAACTGTTTGAGAGTCCACCTATCTATATCTACAACTGTTTGAGAGTCCACCTATCTATATCTACAACTGTTTTCGAGGCCACCTATCTATATCTACGACTGTTTTGGAGGCCACCTATCTATATCCACAACTGTTTGGGATGCCACATATCTATATCCACAACTGTTTGAGAGTCCACCTATCTATATTTACAACTGTTTGAGAGTCCACCTATCTATATCCACAACTGTTTGAGAGTCCACCTATCTATATTTACAACTGTTTGAGAGTCCACCTATCTATATCTCCAACTGTTTGAGAGTCCACCTATCTATATTTACAACTGTTTGAGAGTCCACCTATCTATATTTACAACTGTTTGAGAGTCCACCTATCTATATCCACAACTGTTTGAGAGTCCACCTATCTATATCTCCAACTGTTTGAGAGTCCACCTATCTATATCCACAACTGTTTGAGAGTCCACCTATCTATATCTACCACTGTTTGAGAGGCCACCTATCTATATCTACAACTGTTTGGGATGCCACATATCTATATCCACAACTGTTTGAGAGTCCACCTATCTATATCTACCACTGTTTGGGATGCCACCTATCTATATCTACAACTGTTTTGGCGGCCACCTATCTATATCTACCACTGTTTGAGAGTCCACCTATCTATATCTACAACTGTTTTCGAGGCCACCTATCTATATCTACAACTGTTTGGGAGGCCACCTATCTATATCTACCACTGTTTGGAAGGCCACCTATCCATAGCTACCCCTGTTAGCGAGGCCACCCATCCATAGCTACCACTGTTAGCGAGGCCACCCATTCATAGCTACCACTGTTTGAGAGGCCACTATCTTTATCTACCATTGTTTGGGAGGCCACCTATACATAGCTACCACTGTTTGAGAGGCCACCGTTTTTGTATAGCTACCACTATTTTTGAAGCCACATATCTACATATACCAGTGTTTTAGAGGCCACCTATCTATATCTACCACTATTTGGGAGGCCATCTATATATATCTACCATTGTTTTAAGGCCACCTTATTATTTCTATAACTGTTCGGGAGTCCACTTATCTGCAATGGATAACTACCACTGTTTGGGTGGTCACCTTTTTATAGCTACCACTGTCAAAGGTCACGTGTCTATACGCAGTTACCACTTTTAAAGGAAACCTCCCTATAGCTACCACTGTTTCTAAAACCACCGATTTATATTTACTAATATATGGGACGCCACTTCTTTATAACTGCTATAGATTATAATAATTTTTGATATATATACATTTACTGTACCACTGGTTTGCCAACCTTCTTATTAGGACAGACCCGTTGTTACAGACAGAGGTAGTTAATGCTTGATTAATTGGTCGCTGTATATATAACGTCTTCGCCATATGATGATGGTTTCCTAAACAGTTAACGTGTCGCACTTGATCCGATGTTTAAGGATGTTCTCCTTAATCTGACAAACAATAATTACACAGAATTTCCAGAGATTCAGATTAATAAAGACTTTCGGAATTTTTCACGGTCGCCATCTCGTTGGTTAGAAAGCACTGCTCTTAAGAGGTATAAAGTGTCTACCGATAATGATTATCGTTGTGTATAATGTGTTTATACTAGTATTTTGTTAAAAATGCGTTTAAAATGAAAACATTCTACAGATAAGAGATTTGTTTTGTTGTCTTCTATCACATATATCTGAAAGGTATATTTTGTATATGTAGACTGAACCCGTACAATCGGGGCACCTGCCGTTATCGAATGAAAGTATTGTTACCGTGTTATTCGCGAAGACAATAAAATGTCATCTGTCGATAGAATTTTCTCTTTAACAATAGTTTGTCAAGAGATATTAAGAGTCACAACTTAATAGTTTATTTTTCGGGGTTTTTTTTGGTCCCCTTGCGAGTTTTAACATAACATGTATTCGTCGGTGTTCGGATGGAATTGGGAAACATAAGCCGGAACGTCGTAAGACGAATTGTTTATTTCAAGTTCTGAACATAATCTGATCAGTTCAGACTTTGCCGTTTCCAAATCATCGGCCACCACGGCGAAATTAGAGAAAGGTTCTTCAACATCTTCGTCTGCGTCTAAACTTTCCTCTGCGTCCAACTCATTGTAACGAACTTTGTGAGATTCGTGCAGACTGTAAATTTTGTTCGTGATATCGACACGGGACAGTGTCTCCCTGTGGGCCGAGGGAACGCACATAACTCCCATGATATGGCAACGAGGCGTAATGGTTCGAGGCAAGATTGGCTTAACGCCGGCCGCGATCATGAAAGAGCAGAGAAGTAAATCAACATCATAGCAAGCTTTGATCCAATCTCTGAGGTAGAACCCACCCATCCGGGCATTTATCTCCAACAGTTTTGGACCTGTTGGCGTCATAATCATTTCGACGTTAAAAACACCGTTTGTGAGTCCGACTTCTGTACAACATTGGTATGCCGCTGTTGTCAGCTGTCCAGATTTGTCCGGTGGGAGGCATGTCGGCATAGAGGCTGCTGTTTCTGTAAAATTTCCTTGTCTAGTTGGGCCATTATCGGAAATAAAAGCGGCGATGAGTCGTCGTTTGTAGATGATGATATCGATGTCGTGTTCTGTTCCTTCGTAGTACTCCATCAGCATCATGTCATTTCCGTATCCTAGACCTATGCCGGGATGATCCGACTCCTGCCGAAGACAACTTCGGATTTTTTCGTACTCGATTCGGCACTCTTCTTCGTCATTGACAAGCTTGACCCCTATGGCACTGGAACCGTATTCAAGTTTCAGGACGGCAGGGAATCTAACATGCGTTGCGGCCGTGTCAATTTCCTCGGATGTTCGTATAGCAGCTGATCTTCCTGTATACAAATACGTTCGAGGGAAGTGTGGAATATCAGCTGTTCGCTGCCTTAATAACTGCTGAGTGGAACTCTTCTTTTTGGCGATCAGCGCCCCCTGTAGACTGGCACCACTGTAATGCATTTTGTCGCAAATATTGGCCGCAAGGGGGCCACAGTCTTCCCAGAATGTACAGCATCCGTCGACGACGTCAATGTCGGACGAAACAAGTTGGATGATATTTCTTGCGTGCCGGTCGTCCTGCATATGGTCGGAGAAATCATATTGAATGAATTTGTCCACGTCCCTGGACACAAAGGAATCTGGAACATCGTTCACGAGAAAAACCTGAAAAATTAAATAGAGACAATAATATGACTGACACGCAGTAATATATAAGACCAACCTACACTTAACAGAACGTTAAAATAAGCATTTATATTTAAGAAATAATCAACGTACATGTATGTGCATGTATTATGGTGGATAGTTATATGAATATGTGCTAATTCCCAGCCCTAATTTGAGTAGCGACGTCATATGACGAGTCTGTAAATCTGTTACAGACCTCGTTCTATGAATAAAAAAGTGTTACAGATATCGATCTATAAATATAAAAGTGTTACAGAGAGCTACTAAATATATAATAGACCTAGGAAATTTTCCAGCCAATCTGTTTATGTGCTGCAAATCACAATGCCGGATTCAACTAAACATGAATTATCTCATCAATTTCTGAACTATGTGATGCTATTGATGATGTTGATTGTGCAAATGATATTTAATTGAAATGAAATCTCATACGAATTGAATCTGAAATTGTGTTTGTCATTTTGTGGTTGAAGTCCTTCACTCTGTGATTCCAAAATGGTCCATGCCATCCATGTTTATGACATGAAAACTGTAGTACAACACCGAGGCCGAATATTGTTCAGACCAGGTCCGTAAATCAGGGATAAACCTCATCGGAAGTCCATAATTGTTTATTATATAATGAAGGTGAGAAAATGTGGGAAAAGGGTTATCAACGAAGTCCGCTTCGTTAATTATAACGAAGTAACGAATTATAACATTAATTATTTTTCTGCGGCCTTGGTTTATTATTTTTCCAACATTTTCGAATCCCGAGTTTTCTATTCCACCATGATATATAAATCATGTGTATCCTCTGGTCTCTGTCATAATCTCATACCTTGATTCCGTAATCCCGCGCTGCTTTCCAGATAAAACGTTTACTGAAGCCACCCGCACCAATGACAAGGATTGTCTTCCCCTGCATTATGTGGCGCTGGGATCGATGCGCCATATTTTCCACGAGGGGGCCAACTGAACATCCTTGGGTTTCATGGTTCATTGATTCGAACAGCTGACAGTTAATTGTGCAGTCGTGACTGTTGACCTCTATGGCAATCGGGGTCAAAATACCGCCTTTCTCTCCGAGAACGAAATCTAGTCCTGAAAAGGGGAGATAATTAAGTTAAATAGGTCATTCATGTAAAAAATGTTAACACGACTTAGTTTTCGAGCATGGTTTCCCTTAATAAGCGTCTATATAAATGTATATATTATATACATGTACTCAGAGACGTATACGTGTTATATACGTCTCTGATGTACTTGACATGATATTTGCTGTCTTGTGATTAAATAATATTTTGTTTTGCTTGATTAAGTTATGTACTAGGCCAGAACAGCCGAAAGTTTTGAGACCATAATCTCGATCAGGTGACTGAATGATTAACCAACCAGGGTAACTAACAAATGGTTGTTAGAAATCGAAATATCATGACTAATAAGTAAAAAGTTAAGAGGAATCAATCTCAATGTTTCGAAATCAAATATGGTGGCGCTCGATCGTATCTAATTTGTTGATGCTAAAAACACGCGTTTCCGTTGGTCAACACCTTCGTAGTGTGTGTATTATCTCTTGTTGTAAATGAGGTTTGAAAAGATTGGTCTCATATTTTCCTTATATGTTTTACTGGTTGATTTTAAGGATATCTATTTCATATATTTTTTAAATGTTTCCAAACGTTTTATCCACATCTTTGTTACAATATCATACGCCATCTGATACAACAAGCATTCAAATGTTCAATAGTGGCGTCACCTGAACATGTTTCTTATCCGACAGAATGCATTTGACTGGGAAATCTTTAAAAGTAGGTACTGCGTGGAATTTTCAAATCTATGTCCCTTTCAATCCCTGTTTTCTTTTATAACAAAAGTATCTAAATGTATAACGATATTTACCCACAATATCTGTTTGACCCCCAACACCTCCACGTTCTAGTGACGTCATTTCCTTTTCTATTTTAATCATCTCTCCGAGAAGATCCTCTGATATTTTTGAAGTCCTGTCACGAAGACGCTTTCTCTCCTCGGCGTTTGTAACTCCACATGAGCGCAGCGTCGTGTCAAACGTTTGAGGGATCGTGTTATCGCCATTGATAGGCTTGTCCCTCGGTCCCACACCACATATAAGGGTAGTTGTTATCGGACGGTCACCGAATCCTCTACACACCGTCGACCTCAACCGGAACGAGAGCTCAGCTTCAATTTAAAAACATGACATTTAGAAACTGACTTTGTCGTTATACGTATCAAAATCTGACTTAAACAAAGCATGGATAAAAAGGAAAATCGCAGAAGGAATAATTATGGCGTGCCTACTGTTTAATTGTACTCTTGATAAACTTACAGTGGGTTAATATCACAGAGAGAACCAGTTGTGCTTTACGTTATCATGAGAAAAAGAATTTTACCGTCCATAAATTTACAACTCGTGTTTTTAAAGTATACAAATCACTATAGAAATGTATAACATACATGTACGAAATCGTGTCATACATTTTTGCTTAAATCGATATATCCTGCACTTCAGACCTCTCTCCCTTCCTCTCCCTTCAGCATTGTAAGCTTTTTAACAACTCGTCCACCGATGAATGGTACAGGAATTTAAGCTTCTTTATATATATGACAGATACGAACGAAATATGATACACGACAGGTCGCTCGGTGTTGTCATACAATGAAGGGCAAATTTATCACGAGGGAAGTGTGATAGGGTCAGCGGGATTTCGTCTTCACATTTTTTTCTCGATAACACTATCTCTGGACGTCGTAACACATCACAATGTAACTAAAATTACCCACGTTATCAGCAAAATGGCAAAGGTTTGAAGACCTTTTTAGCATTATCAGGACTTCAGTAAATTCCAAGCGTATGCAATCAATTATAATGCCTGATTTGTTTGAGATATATTATCTAGTCGTTTCTTCATGAAAAATGTGGGTTTGAAGTAAATCGAAGTCTAGTGTGTTCGCATGGGTAAAAAAAACCCAGTGAAAATGAATAGTGTAGCTAAATCATTTTTATTTAATGTTAAACAATCATCACATTCAGGTCACAACCAGACTGCAAGGCAGATTTAACAGCCCAACAAATCAGGTTGATTCTTATCTCTAATACTTACGGATCATGTCAGAACGTTTACCTTCAGACGTATGTACATAGACTTATTACTCAAAATTTGTGATATCTTTTAAAACTGGGTCCAGATGTAGTCTTAATTGCCATGTCGGTATGAATTCGAATGAGTATATACGCAATCCGTGAATCGCATTAGAAAGTGGTGCATGACCTATATCTGCAGTGTCTTGTATGTAAGGTATTTGTGTTCTGATCGGTACGACGTTTACAATCATACCTACCGCGCGTTAAATCTGTGCCCCAACACGGGAGTACACGCAAGGCGCAGTTGAATCATTGCTTAGCGCAAAGGACTTTGGGCGTTATGGGTAATGTTTTGCGCCATAAAATGTAAACATTTCAATTTGAATTTACCGACCAAACTCTGTTATACACATCATATTGGCTAATTGGGACTATCTTCCTCGGTGCATATATTTTCCAATGCGCATGCGTAGATGCCCTACCATAGCAACAAAACATTGCGTTGCTATGCAGAAAAAAGACAAAATATGGTGTCTTTGGACAGTTAGCATGCAAAAAAGAAAGCCTCAGCATGTGACAAACTAACAATTATTTTTACTTATGAACACTGTTATAACAATGTTTAAGTATGTCAAATATATATTTGTTTGTTGCATGCGGAGGCTTTTAAAAATTGTTTAGTTTCTTTCCTTCAAAATGGCCGATTTCCATCTAAATAGCGCACAACAGACGACATTCACGCAATTTGTGATGAAATTGCGGGTTTATGTCTGTCTTTGTATTGCCATATCTCCTAAACCAGTAGTCAAATGAATTAGAAATGTATATAACAACTTATTCTAAATCCCCGCTGAGGCCGGATGTGACCCTTAACACTACTGAGGGTAATGGTACTACATGACAAACACTACTGATGGTACTGGTACTACAGGACAAACACTACTGATGGTACTGGTACAACAGGACAAACACTACTGATGGTACTGGTACTACAGGACAAACACTACTGATGGTACTGGTACTACAGGACAAACACTACTGATGGTACTGGTACAACAGGACAAACACTACTGATGGTACTGGTACAACAGGACAAACACTACTGATGGTACTGGTACTACAGGACAAACACTACTGATGGTACTGGTACTACAGGACAAACACTACTGATGGTACTGGTACAACAGGACAAACACTACTGATGGTACTGGTACAACAGGACAAACACTACTGATGGTACTGGTACTACAGGACAAACACTACTGATGGTACTGGTACTACAGGACAAACACTACTGATGGTACTGGTACAACAGGACAAACACTACTGATGGTACTGGTACAACAGGACAAACACTACTGATGGTACTGGTACTACAGGACAAACACTACTGATGGTACTGGTACTACAGGACAAACACTACTGATGGTACTGGTACAACTTGTTCACAGATCGTACCAAGATAACTCCCCGATAACTTTAGTTTTTGTGTATCTTTAAAATGCAACCATAAAGAGTTAAAGCTTCTCAGATGATAGCAAATACTTCATTTGAGTGAAAGTGTACCTAGTGCACAGTATATTGACCTTGAGGTTAAAAATAAGTGATTAAATAATTATTAAGACAACCACCTTGTGAGCAACTGCGCCCTAAAAATTAGCTTTCGGTAATCTATTTGGATAATATTCTACAAATAATATCTTGTTTATTTATTTATGTCGACTAATTTAAAGTCATAGAATTCATAGACTTATTAAATAAGAAGAGGACTACCGGTGCGTCACACTGAGCAATAATTATATAAAATGGCGGCATCACGTGACACCACTTGCGATCAGGTTGCTATGGCAGCAAATGAAATGTGATTGGCTCACAAAGTAAACTTGCAAATATATTGTAGACACAGGAACATGATGATTTTCCTGATGATTATTCATAACATGATAAATGGAGTTATTTACGCATGATTTTAGCAACAAATATGAAGGAGAAATGGACAGTATTAATAGATTCATATGCTAGGAATTCAAAATGACCAACTAATTGTTTGAAAATTAAGTTTTTTTAGAGAAAAATAAAAAATAAAATGAAATGTTTTATTCTAGGTTTAACAGTACTTTTAAAAACCAGACCATTGTCCGTTTTTATTTGTTTAACACCTAATCTTCCCCGATACGACTAAGGAGGAAGCCGGAAGATATCCCACACACTTGTGTTTATCACAGGCTGATTGACAGGAGGTCTGCTTATGTTTGCACATACTATTCATACCAGCCACTTGATAGACCAAATGCTTGTCTACAATGACTGATTTAGACAGTATCTTTGTCTATTTGGGTGTGACAGATACCAGTGTCTACAGATCATTGTTTTCCTTATTTGCCTACATACAACACGAAAGTGTCTTAAATCTTTTGAAATTGATTGAATGATCCAACGTTATGCAACATAGGATCAAATAATTTGAGAAATAGAGGGAAGATAATATTGTTTACTTTCTTCTTTGATGATGGTGTTTGTTGGCTCTTCAAACGACTGTCGTTGTCATATACAAACAAGGCAGTAATTGATATTATTTAATCAATATTTAAGCGTAATGGCATTGCATAACAAACGGTCGCTAGTGATATTTATAAAAGTGTTGATCATTTCATATAGGCATGTGATCGTTTCTTTTATTGCTCATGATATTCATCCAGTGATACAATAAATGATAACATTTCACAAATTCCTTCATAGAAAAGGTAGATCAATGAAAGGTATGTAACACGTATTTATGGATTTCTCCCTACATTTCTATTTTTTATTTTTGTAACCGTTTGTTTTCAAGACAGCAGTTATGAGAAAGAGTTGACCTGTTTGCACATATATATTACAGCAAGGTACATGAGATGGGGAGGGGAGTGTTATACAAGTTACAAAGAAAACAGGCATATCCAGCTTTTAGCCGTAAGGAATTATATATAAAATCGGCCCCTTGCATATGTACATGCATTTATAAACAATTATTAATGGTTAAGAGTAATTTTATTTATAAACGTATCCACAAAAACTAATTTTAGCTCTGCTTCTATATAGTTTTGGTTTTATTTACCGAAATGTTTGTAATTCTGAATGGGCGGAGCGTAGAACGTCTCCACGAGGATGCCGTTTTCTGGTTCCATGTCCTTCAGGAGATGAACGACAGCCTCAACAATGCCAATGACGTCACTTCGAGCATGATACGTCACACCAAGACTCCCATGCCAAATAACTCCAGAAGGTTTAACCACAACCTGAGATTTCATGAAAGGAAAAGAAAAAAAATAAGTACACAAACTCGACTGCGCATGTCGACGTTAATGACGTAGTATGAAGGCGGCCTTACAACAATGTTGACGTAACGTGTTGTTCATTATTTTATTATGTATGCATGGCCGAATTGTTATATTCTTTGTTGGTAAATATCTGTACTGTTTAATTTGCACTGTATTTTAGTTTAAACATATTTTATTGCCAAGCAAATGGATTGGGCACAAGTTATCAAACTTATATTAAGCCCTTTCCTAGCAAATTA
>NW_018405320.1:239372-328984 GCF_002113885.1 Mizuhopecten yessoensis
ACTAGAATCTGTTAGAGGCACGAATGTATTGCTGAGTATGCATGCATATCGTTATGTTTTCCTGTTCCGAAAGAGATGTATCTCCAAATAAAAGTAGATTTAAATTAAGAGGCATGTATTCATTCAGTTCACGATCAAGCTTAATTCTTTGTTCGTTATATTTATCACAGGTAAAAAAGAAATGGTGTGTGTCTTCAATAGGGAAGCCACATATACAACGTTGGTAATCAATAAGGTTAACACGAAACAGGTCACTTTTCAACGTACTAGAACGGTTTCTTAATTTTGTATGCAAAATTTGCACTGTATATATTCACTGTACAGATAAACCGCAAAGTTTAAGGTAATAAAGAATGAACGAATGAACTATATATGTTTGTATTATATTTTATATGCATCTATAGTGGAATTTTGCTTTTTTAACCGCGCTAATACAGGAGGTTCAATAATGACGTCATAATTACGACAATAAAGGTGACGCTGGAGACCTGACATGGTAGAAGGAAAGGCTGTTTTCAGAATATTGAAACTATGACTGTGTATGTGATAAAACTATTTGAACTCGTGTTTATATTTATCAAACTGGTCTGAAAATCTGTACTTCTCTCAGCAAAGCCGCGCGAAAAGGAGAACATCTTAAATATGTTTCACGTAGAAGAAATTCTATATAATTGCAAATACATATTCGCACTAAAATAAAAATAAAAATGTTTTATGTGATTCAGATTTTGTAAAATATCAAAAAAAATGATGTTATCAATGAAAGTATTTCAACCGATGCTGAGATAATACATGTAAAGCTAGTTTGTATTTTGATGTCGACAACTTTACATGTGAAATTGGGGTTTGCCATTCAGCGTTTTTGTCTTATAGCAGCTAACATGACGTCATTTAGTACATTCCAGTTTCAGCACAATGTTTAAATAGTGCATTGAAAACTCGAACCTGTAAAACAAGGAATATCTGTCAATGTTCTATACGATTTCTTAAAGCTGTGCGGATTTGCGATATCTTATTTTGTACAAAGAATAGTACTGTATATATTCAGTTCTCCTTAAGCAATGTATTTCACGGCCGTTTCTCGCACCTCAGACAGAGAGATATCCCACACCATAACCCATGCTAGAATTTTGTTTATCTCGTAGGTTCTGTGTGGTAACTTTACGTGACATTTTGCGGAAATTTTACACGATGTATTCATCCGCGCGTTAATAGATAGACATTGGCAATCTGAATTATAAATATTCTGTTTTGTCATTATATGTATTGTTTTGAGGTTTTTATATATATGAAGTGTCGATAAGTAATAATCTATATATCTTTATAAGTTATGTCTTTCTTTTAAGGACGGACTACATTTTTAGCAAGCGTTTAAATATAGCTTTAGTAGTGAAGAGGCTTTTTTCTGAGACCACAGGCGAGATATCTGTAGTCTTAAGCAAAATTGAATAAAAATCGAAATAAAAAGTGCAAGAAACATAATAAGTTACCTGTAACTGAGCAAGATCGGGTTATCTCAGTCTCGGGCTAATATTCTGTAACATCCCAACCTCGGTTTACGCATCGGTTGGGATTGTGTTTCAGAATCGTAGCCCTCGACTGAGATAACCCGCTCTCGCTCATTTACACGTAATATATTTTATTAGTCTAGTTTGCCAAGCTTTATCTTAAGGAATGCACTTTGTTTACGAAGGATCATATTATATGTCTAAAAGCAGTTTAACGAAAGCATCATTATCTAAAACACCAGGTGGCACTATAATAAAAATGCTTTCGTAAATTCCCGTTAAACTTACCTTATGTCTCAGTAGAACATTTGCCGTGTTAAGAAATCTCTGAACCTGTTCGTGTATCTGGTTCGACGTTCCGGTTTTTGTGTCTAGCTTGATGACAGTAATATCCGATCCGGAAGCTACGTCATAATTCATTCGACATTTGTAGGTGAAGGCTAGCGTTTCTGGGTAGTCAGCATCGACGTTGGCCAATAGTGTCCGAGTCCACACTTTGTCGTCCACGTTTTTGACCAAATTAAGAGAACTGGACATTGGGCAGTCTAGACCGGACTCAAGCGTCTCCCCATCTGATCTTTGACCATCCGTGCACGCGCGCGTGAAGTAATTTAGGAAATACGTTACCCGACGAGGTGGATTGAACGTGTCCAGGAACGATTGTCCTGCAACGTCCATGGTTATCGCCTTATGGACGTAAAGAGAAAACAATTCTGGATTTTTCGTAGACCTGACCTTTGTCACCCATGATGATGACATCACAAGCAGCATATCACGTGGGCATATTTGCCCTCCTGCCAGTAAAATTGCAAAGCATTCTACTGGTGACGATAGCAAGGCGATGGTGACGTCATCGCTCTTGAATTCTCTCCGCGGTGTGTCGGTCCTGTCGACCGTTTCCGGAAAATTGTTCTCGTATAAGGAATACTGCAAGACGAAGAAACACGTGTTTATACAATAACATATTGGTTGTTACCATGGTAGCGAAAATATCAAAGTTGTAGTTTCTACACAACGAATTACGTATTAACTGTCGCCGCGTTTCAAGACCGACTGGTCCCTTTGTTATGACACGTTTAATACGTACATTGTTTATGAAAGTAAAATTTTGATATTACATATTTTCAAACTGATGAATCTTATTGAAGATGATAGTAAAAACATTTGCAATCAACTTATAGCGTAACGTTTAATCTTGCAATACAAAATCATCGATAGATGTTGTCATTACAGGGAACCTGGCACACTGTACTTTGGTATACATGTACCACGTGATAAAATGCCGGAAGGTGATTGCGTAACAATTACACAGGAGACGCCTATTAAGGGACCAGTTCCAATGTGTCTCTCCAGTGTCCCCTGCCTAGGGTACAGTACAGCTTGAAGTGACCGTAATTGATCTGGTGAACCGACTGAACATGTATCTGAAAGAGTCATTAACTTTCCGTTCTGCTTATCTAACTGCTTTTTTATTTTCATTTCACGTTTGGCACACCTACCGCTCGACCCGTATGGCATTGTTATGTTGTTAACAATATATAGCACTTATTGTATTGGTGGACCGTCAACACTCTGTGCAACTTTTTGTAGTTTGTGGGTCAAATTGGACCACATGTACTTTGTACCACGTGGCTCTACGTGATCTTTTTTGTTCATAGGCTATTAAGACTGCCTTGTATGCATTAATGCCATGCATTGTTGAGCCGTTAATACTCTGTATTACTTGTTGGGTTGATGGTCCAATATGAATCTTGCGCCATTGTTGTGTTGTACGGCGCTCGGGATCTTTGTAGCACGTGTATGGCATGACCTACATGTATCAGGAGCGCGTCGTAGTAGTTGATCATTTTGTACGATCTTGTTACGCGTTGTATTTTTGAAACCAAAAATTGTGTAATAGTAGCTGGTGTATGTCTTTATAGCCTATATGAAGCGTGTCTTAGGAAATTATATCATTTTGACCTACCTGAAGCGCGTCATAGTAGTTTAAAACATGAACATCCTCCAAGGGGACGGGTGTTGAGGGACAGGGCGGTCCGAGATCAACGTCAATAGACCACGCCCTGTAGGAGCCCACGGCTGTGGTATACATGCCTGTCTTCTGGTCATACAAATCCGCCACAGACGGGGCGGCGGACATCTGGAACAGGTCAAAGTGTACACCAATGAATCAGTTAATTCTGTCTGTCACGTATACAATACATCTCCAGCCACACGCAGCATACACACATACATGTAGGGAGACATTAGCTAGGTGGCATAGGACTAGTAATAAATCAACAACAGCAACAACAACAAAAGACAATTGTCAGTAAATAAGTAAAAAAAAAATATATATAAATAAAAAACCTTCTGTTCAATAATGATACCTCCAGAAACGAAACTATTTTTTTCTCTGATTTGATACTTTAAAATATCTTGGTTGTAGTTGCATTCATATGATACTGCTTATTAACAAATAAAATCTACGTTCTCAGAATAATTTCATAAAATAATTATACACATTAAAAACAAATTCAATTGTCTTTGACATTTCAGTACATTATGTATAAAGCGGAAGTGTAAATGAACTTTTTTGGGGTGTTCGATGGTGCAGTGGATAGTGCAGTTGTCTTTCACCAAGGCGGACGGGGTTCGATTCCCTGATCGGACATGAAAAGGTTGGGGTCACCTGCCCGACCACGTGGATTTTCTCCGAGTACTCCGGTTTCCTCCCACACTAAGACCTCCCACGCGCTAACTTACGGGCCAGCAAAAGTGATTAATTCAAGTTGAAAAACTTGTTTCATAATTGTTGTTAATTAATAAAGTTTATATTTTATATTTATATTTTAATGAATAATTTTTTTGTTCGGTTGTAAGTAAAACAAATTAAGAAAAAAACTTTCTATGGAAAAATACAAATTACACCTGGTTTTCTGTTGAACCACTCATAAAGTTATTTGAAACAAATAAATGTTCAGCTAATTATTTCAGCTTATATTGATAAAAAATGGTTTTGAAAATTAACTTTTAAAACATTTAATTAAGCATTGAACTGTTTTTGTATGATATTTATGATCTATTTGAATGACACAGCTTTGCAAGCAAACAACATAATGCGCGCTAGCATTCTTTTGTGAAGAATTTTAAATATAAATTAAAGTTAAAAAAAAGAATATAAGAGGCAGAGAAAACGTAAATATAAGTATTGAACTAGCGCGCATTATGTTGTTTCATTAGATCATAAATACCATACAAAAACAGTTCATGGATAAACAAAGTGTACATTGTAAATCCGACCTTGCCCTCCATGAGGGAGTTATTTTTGGAAGTTTTTGTGAAGAATCCAGACGTGAATTTATTTTTTGATTGTATGGGAATCTGACTACAGTAGGTAGATTCTATAACGGCCTCGTTATTTGACATGTCGTCAGCAACTGAGGAAACCGTGGCTGCGAGACGCGTGAAACTGATAGCGTTTGAAGTGAGTGATCTTGCGACGGAGCACAGGGGTGCGTCACAAATGTCTGAAATGTTTATGTACTGTGACTCATATCAGGAGGTCTGTAACATATGTGTCAGTAGGTCTATGGAATATGTGTATTTCAGAAATTTGTAACGAACCCCTGTTGATCAGTGCAGTGTAACAGACGATATTTCTGATAAATTGCATTAGCGTTAAAATTGTTTCCACTGCCGGCATTGGTGATTTCAATCGATGTGCATTTGGTACGATATTGCAGACCTTGGTCTTGTTTTTGTTGTAATAAAAGTTTTTTTATATTATTTTTTATTTTGCACATAAATTTATAATGACATTGTCAAGTCTCGCAATGTCCAGCGATATTTCAGCAGCCGTCATGTTTATTTACATTGGATATTGTAGTTCCGTTCAGTGTTGTATTAATACGCTAAGAATTGTGTCTCGAACTGCATGATAATCAAAGTCCCATCAACGACACAGCTTTCAAAGAGGCTATATATTGATAATGCCATGCAAATGTAAATATTTAATGTCTGATTTATACGATGGCCGACAAGAGCCTGGCAAAAAGATGTGAATTTTCATATATTTTTGTACCCTGGTACACTTTTATATGGTACACAAAGATATTAAAATTCAAATCTTTGTGTACCATGTAAAAGTGTACCATGGTACACAAAGATATGAAAGCAGAAATAAAATCAACCCGTTGCTTTTGTATCTTTCTGTACCAAAATAACCGCCGAAAACAGCCATGGTACAGAAACATGTGAAACCATCAGACAAAAAGGTTACCAAGTATGACAAATTACACCCCGATAAGGCTGTCATCACATACAATGAAATGTTATCGCACGGAATGTCTGTTATTTTTATTACACCAAATGAGCTACCAAACTATTACTTACATATTTAAATTGAAATCAACTATTCAATAAATATCCTTTACCGAATTTTATAAATGTTTTATGTTAAAAAGGAAGTCATTATGGATTATTATTCTAATACTTACATTTCTAATGTATTCTATCTGCTTCAACTTCTCAAATGAAAGAAATTCCAAATCAGTTGAAAACGCCGACGGGATCCGTAGGGGACAAGGGGACAATCAATTTAATTACTTCGAAGGATAGTCTACTTTTTATATATGTGGGGGGAAATACGATGAGCTAGTTGTACGATTCTTTTTTAATCTGGACATCTATCAAAACAAGGGAAATGACAAAATATATTCAGATGTCCTTTAACCCTTTTGGAGACCCTGTCAAGGCCCCTATACTTACACAATTGCAACTAACTCTGTTTTTCATCAGAAGTGATTAATGAACTTCTCGGCTTGTTTCGACGTTGTAATTAGGGCTTCACTATTCGAGGTCAGTTCTGGTCATAGTGTCCGATAACAACCTTCCGATGCTCTGGTGGTACACTTTTTTCATATCTATTTGTACCGTAGGTGGTACAAAAAGAAATGAAAAAAGTGTAACGCGGTACTAAAAGGAGAGAAGCTTTCATATCTTTGTGCCGGCTGATATCGGCTGTTGGTACAAATACATGTGGAAGTAAAGAGTGTTTTTGTAAAGTTGTTTATAATCTTTATGTACCATGGTGCACTTTTACATGGTACACAAATATTTAAATTTTCATATCTTTGTGTACCATATCAAAGTGTATCATGGTATGAAAGTTCATATCTTTTTGTCAGGCTCTTGTCGGCCATCGTAGATTTATATTTTCGTTGAGTATTATCAAGCCACTTCACTGAAATTTACAATTCGTTCACAAGTGGATATATACCATGAAAATGTCGGCTGCAATTAGACTAATGCATGTGGCACGTGTCCAGAGTTTTACTCATTCGATCGGAGATAAAACTCCAGCGTCCAATTAACTCTCTGGCTATTTTACGTGTTTCTACATTTCAGTAAAAGATCCTCGTCATGTTTAAATATACATCACATTGTACAATACGATCCTTGTATAGTGCTCCATTTCCCACGGTTCAATTAATCAAGTTCATTGCCTTGTTAAGTAAAATAGATAACGGTATTAAGGAGACACCGAAACCACAGCAACCACGGAAACACGAAAATAACAGAAACCGAATTGACAAAAATAACAGAAACCAACGGAACAACAAAACAGGAGAAATCAAGGAGACAACGAAACAGCATGATTGGAGGAGACACTTAACAGTATAGGCGGAGACGACAAAATAACGTGATTGGAGGAGACACTTAAACAGTATAGGCGGAAACGACAAAACAACGTGATTGGAGGAGACATTTAACAGTATAGGCGGAGACGACAAAACAACGTGATTGGAGGAGACACTTAACAGTACAGGCGGAGACGAAAAAACAACGTGATTGGAGGATACACCGAAATAGTATAGGCGGAAACGACAAAACAACGTGATTGGAGGAGACACTTAACAGTACAGGCGGAGACGACAAAACAACGTGATTGGAGGAGACACTTAACAGTACAGGCGGAGACGAAAAAACAACGTGATTGGAGGATACACCGAAATAGTATAGGCGGAAACGACAAAACAACGTGATTGGAGGAGACACTTAACAGTACAGGCGGAGACGACAAAACAACGTGATTGGAGGAGACACCGAAATAGTATAGGCGGAAACGACAAAACAACGTGATTGTAGGAGACACTTAACAGTACAGGCGGAGACGACAAAATAACGTGATTGGAGGAGACACTTAACAGTACAGGCGGAGACGAAAAAACAACGTGATTGGAGGATACACCGAAATAGTATAGGCGGAAACGACAAAACAACGTGATTGGAGGAGACACTTAACAGTATAGGCGGAGACGACAAAACAACGTGATTGGAGGAAACACTTAACAGTATAGGCGGAGACGACAAAACAACGTGATTGGAGGAGACACTTAAACAGTATAGGCGGAGACGACAAAACAACGTGATTGGAGGAGACACTTAAACAGTATAGGCGGAGACGACAAAACAACGTGATTGGAGGAGACACTTAAACAGTATAGACGGAGACGACAAAACAACGTGATTGGAGGAGACACTTAAACAGTATAGGCGGAGACGACAAAACAACGTGATTGGAGGAGACACTTAAACAGAATAGGCGGAGACGACAAAACAACGTGATTGGAGGAGACATTTAAACAGTATAGGCGGAGACGACAAAACAACGTGATTGGAGGAGACACTTAAACAGAATAGGCGGAGACGACAAAACAAAGTGATTGGAGGAAACATGTAAACAGTATAGGCGGAGACGACAAAACAACGTGATTGGAGGAGACCCTTAAACAGTACAGGCGGAGACGACAAAACAACGTAATTGGAGGAGACACTTAAACAGAATAGGCGGAGACGACAAAACAAAGCGATTGGAGGAAACATGTAAACAGTATAGGCGGAGACGACAAAAAAACGTGATTGGAGGAGACACTTAAACAGTATAGGCGGAGACGACAAAAAAACGTGATTGGAGGAGACACTTAAACAGTATAGACGGAGACGACAAAACAACGTGATTGGAGGAGACACTTAAACAGAATAGGCGGAGACGACAAAATAACGTAATTGGAGGAGACACTTAAACAGTAAAGGCGGAGACGACAAATCGACGTGATTGGAGAAGACATTAAACAGTATCGGCGGAGACGACAAAACAACGTGATTGGAGGAGACACTTAACAATATAGGCGGAGACGACAAAACGACGTGATTGAAGGAGACACTTAACAGTACAGGCGGAGACGACAAAACAACGTGATTGGAGGAGACACTTAACAGTACAGGCGGAGACGAAAAAACAACGTGATTGGAGGAGAAATTTAACAGTATCGGCGGAGACGACAAAATAACGTGATTGGAGGAGACACTTAACAGTACAGGCGGAGACGACAAAACAACGTGATTGGAGGAGACACTTAACAGTACAGGCGGAGACGAAAAAACAACGTGATTGGAGGAGAAATTTAACAGTATCGGCGGAGACGACAAAATAACGTGATTGGAGGAGACACTTAACAGTACAGGCGGAGACGACAAAACAACGTGATTGGAGGAGACACTTAAACCGTATAGACGGAGACGACAAAACAACGTGATTGGAGGAGACATTTAACAGTACCGGCGGAGACGACAAAATAACGTGATTGGAGGAGACACTTAAACAGTACAGGCGGAGACGACAAAACAACGCAATTGGAGGAGACACTTAAACAGTATAGGCGGAGACGACAAAACAACGTGATTGAAGTAGACACTTAAACAGTATAGACGGAGACGACAAAACAACCTGATTGGAGGAGACACTTAAACAGTATAGGCGGAGACGACAAAACAACGTGATTGGAGAGGAGACAATTTAACAGTACAGGCGGAGACGACAAAACAACGTGATTGGAGGAGACAATTAAACAGTATAGGCGGAGACGACAAAAACAACGTGATTGGAACAGGATAGGAGGGGGAAACGAAACAACAGGGTAGCAGATGACAACGAAACAACGTGATTGAAGGAAGCAACGAAACAACAGAATTTGAGGAGACAATTAAACATTAGTATAGGCGGTTACGATTAAGCATCAGGATCGAAGGAGAAAACTCAGCAACAGGATTGAAGGTGACAGCTCAGCAACAGGACTGAAGATGACAACTCAAAAACAGGATAGGAGGAGACAACTCAAAAAAAGGATCGAAGGTGACAACTCAAAAAAAGGATAGAAGGTGGCAACTCAAGAACAGGATATAAGGCGAAAATTTAAATCAGGATCGGAGGAGACAACTCAACAACAGGATTGAAAGCGACAACTTAACAACATGATTAAAGGTGACAACTCAACAACATGATTGAAGGTGACAATTCAACGACAGGACTGAAGCTGACAACTCAACAACAGGACTGAAGGTGACAACTCAACAACAGGATTGAAGGTGACAACTCAACAACAGAATTGAAGGTGACAACTCAGCAACAGGATTGAAGGTGACAGCTCAGCAACAGGACTGAAGACGACAACTCAAAATCAGAATAGGAGGAGACAACTCAAAAAAAGGATCGAAGGTGACAACTCAAAAAAAGGATAGAAGGTGGCAACTCAAGAACAGGATATAAGGCGAAAATTTAAATCAGGATCGGAGGAGACAACTCAACAACAGGATTGAAAGCGACAACTTAACAACATGATTGAAGGTGACAACTCAACAACATGATTGAAGGTGACAATTCAACGACAGGACTGAAGCTGACAACTCAACAACAGGATTGAAGGTGACAACTCAACGACAGGACTGAAGCTGACAACTCAACAACAGGATTGAAGGTGACAACTCAACAACAGGATTGAAGGCGAAAACTTTAAATCAGGATTGGAGGAGGCAACGAAACAACAGGAAGACTGAAGGTGACAACTCAACAACAGGATTAAAGGTGACAACTCAACAACAGGATTAAAGGTGACAACTCAACAACATGATTAAAGGTGACAACTCAACAACATGATTGAAGGTGACAATTCAACGACAGGACTGAAGCTGACAACTCAACAACAGGATTGAAGGTGACAACTCAACAACAGGATTGAAGGCGAAAACTTTAAATCAGGATTGGAGGAGGCAACGAAACAACAGGAAGACTGAAGGTGACAACTCAACAACAGGATTAAAGGTGACAACTCAACAACAGGATTAAAGGTGACAACACAACAACATGATTAAAGTTGACAACTCAACAACATGATTGAAGGTGACAATTCAACGACAGGACTGAAGCTGACAACTCAACAACAGGATTGAAGGTGACAACTCAACAACAGGATTGAAGGCGAAAACTTTAAATCAGGATTGGAGGAGGCAACGAAACAACAGGAAGACTGAAGGTGACAACTCAACAACAGGATTAAAGGTGACAACTCAACAACAGGATTAAAGGTGACAACAAAACAACAGGATTAAAGTTGACAACTCAACAACATGATTGAAGGTGACAATTCAACGACAGGACTGAAGCTGACAACTCAACAACAGGATTGAAGGTGACAACTCAACAACAGGATTGAAGGTGACAACTCAACAACCGAATTGAAGGTGACAACTCAACAACATGATTGAAGGCGAAAACTTTAAATCACGATTGGAGGAGGCAAAGAAACAACAGGATTGAAGGTGACAAATCAAAAACAGGATTGAAGGTGACAACTCAACAACAGGATTAAAGGCGACAAATCAACAACAGGATTAAAGGTGACAACTCAACAACAGGATTAAAGGCGACAACTCAACAACAGGAAGACTGAATGTGACAACTCAACAACAGGATTAAAGGTGACAACTCAACAACAGGATTAAAGGTGACAACTCAACAACATGATTAAATGTGACAACTCAACAACAGGATTGAAGGTGACAACACAACAACAGGATTGAAGTTGATAACTCAACAACATGATTAAATGTGACAACTCCACAACATGATTGAAGGTGACAACTCAACAACATGATTGAAGGTGACAACTCAACAACAGGACGACTGAAGGTGACAACTCAACAACAGGATTAAAGGTGACAACTCAACAACATGATTAAATGTGACAACTCAACAACAGGATTGAAGGTGACAACACAACAACAGGATTGAAGTTGATAACTCAACAACATGATTAAATGTGACAACTCCACAACATGATTGAAGGTGACAACTCAACAACATGATTGAAGGTGACAACTCAACAACAGGATGACTGAAGGTGACAACTCAACAACAGGATTGAAGTTGACAACTCAACAACAGAATTGGGGGCGACAACTCAACAACAGGATTGAAGGTGACAACTCAACAAGAGAACGACTGAAGGTGACAACTCAACAACAGGATTAAAGTTGATAACTCAACAACATGATTAAATGTGACAACTCAACAACATGATTGAAGGTGACAACTCAACAACAGGACGACTGAAGGTGACAACTCAACAACAGGATTGAAGTTGACAACTCAACAACAGAATTGGGGGCGACAACTCAACAACAGGATTGAAGGTGACAACTCAACAAGAGAACGACTGAAGGTGACAACTCAACAACAGGATTAAAGTTGATAACTCAACAACATGATTAAATGTGACAACTCAACAACAGGATTGAAGGTGACAACACAACAACAGGATTAAAGTTGACAACTCAACAACATGATTGAAGGTGACAATTCAACGACAGGACTGAAGCTGACAACTCAACAACAGGATTGAAGGTGACAACTCAACAACAGGATTGAAAGCGACAACTTAACAACAGGATTGAAGGTGACAACTCAACAACATGATTGAAGGCGAAAACTTTAAATCAGGATTGGAGGAGGCAACGAAACAACAGGATTGAAGGCGACAAATCAACAACAGGATTAAAGGTGACAACTCAACAACATGATTGAAGGTGACAACTCAACAACAGAATTGAAGGTGACAACTCAACAACAGTATTGAAGGTGACAACTCAATAAGAGGACGACTGAAGGAGACAACTCAACCACAGGATTGAAGGTGACCACTCAACAACAGGATTGAAAGCGACAACTTAACAACAGGATTGAAGGCGACAAATCGACAACAGGATTAAAGGAGACAACTCAACAACATGATTAAATGTGACATCTCAACAACAGGATTGAAGGTAACAACTCAACAACAGGAATGAAGGTGACCACTCAACAACAGGATTGATGGAAGAGGACTGAAGCTGGCAACTCAACAACAGGACGACTGAAGGCGACAACTCAACAACTGGATTGAGGGTGCCCACTCAACAACAGGATTGATGGAAGAGGACTGAAGCTGGCAACTCAACAACAGGACTAAAGGTGACAACTCAACAACCGGATTAAAGTTGATAACTCAACAACATGATTAAAGGTGACAACTCAACAACATGATTAAAGGTGACAACTCAACAAGGGGACGACTGAAGGTGACAACTCAATAACAGGATTGAAGGTGACGACTCAACAACAGGACTGAAGCTGACACTTCAACAACAGAATTGGGGGCGACAACTCAACAATAGGATTGAAGGTGACAACTCAATAAGAGGACGACTGAAGGAGACAACTCAACCACAGGATTGAAGGTGACGACTCAACAACAGGACTGAAGGGGACAACTCAACAACATGATTAAAGGTGACAACTCAACAAGGGGACGACTGAAGGTGACAACGCAACAACAGGATTGAAGGGGACAACTCAACAACAGGCTTGAAGGTGACAACTCAACAACAGGATTGAAGGTGACAACTCAACAAGAGGACGACTGAAGGTGACAACTCAACAACAGGATTAAAGTTGATAACTCAACAACAGAATTTGGGGCGACAACTCAACAACAGGATTGAAGGTGACCACTCAACAACAGGATTGATGGAAGAAGAAAACTAAACAAAAGGATCAGAGAAGACAGCTAAAAACAGCTTGATTGAAGAAGACAACGAAACAACCGGATTAGAGGAGGCAACGAAACAACCGGATTTGGAGGATTCAATAAATCAACAGGGTTGTAGGAGGCAACATAATAACAGGCACTAAGGTGACATAAAACTAAAGAGTCAAGGGCGTTGCAACAACAAGCCAAAAGATATACAGAAATATTGAACCGGGTAGACAAAAAACAAAAGAACCAAAGACAGCAAAATAACTGGACCCGAAGAGACGCCCAAACAGCAGGATTGAAGATACCACGAAATAACAGGAACAGAGGAGACACAAAAAACAGCAGGACTTGAGAATACCACGAAATAACAGGAATAAAGGAGACACCAAAACTGCAGGAACAAAGGAGATATCGAAACAGTACGATTGGGAGAGACAAAGAGATAACGGGAACGGAGAAATACTACGAAATAACAGGAACAAAGGAGAAACCAAAACAGCAGGAACCATAGAACAACAAAACACGTTATTTGAGGAGACCAGAGAACCGGTGAAAGTGTCCAGGTTACCAAAGTAGATAAGGCGTTCTCTGATAATGTGTATAGTTGTTCTGGTGCATGGCAGTTCACAATAGGTGTTAACCACAAATACCTCACAAAAGCTTGAGTGGTGAGCCTTTGGCCAGTTATTTACAGAATCAATCCTGACAAATCTGTAAGTTGGTGAGAGAATGTTCCCCAGAATAAACATCAGTATGTTCTGTTTACATATTCACATACTCACAGCCCAGGAGAGCAATTCCTTTGCCCTTCTGACCTCACCTCCCGACCTATAAACCTTTGTTAGTGTAGAGATTTAATCCTCAATAGGCGATTTTTTTGTGATTCTATGTTATATTTCATGCGTGAATGCAATTTTGAATAAATAGTCGGGAAGTCAATATTTAATTCTCGATATATCTGACATAAGGATTAAATTAACAAGTTTAGTATTTAAAGAGGAACGCTTCTGTATACATTTTATTTGAACCAGATCGGATCTTAACGTTATCTTTTTGTTGCAGTGTTTGACTACCAAAGGGAAACCTATCTTACAATATCATAAAGGAAACAGCGCTTCATTTTAATTTGTAAGGATATTGAACTTGGCCCGTTTTGTGGTACTTTACTACCAAAAACATTATCTGTGTTAATATCCGTTTTATGTTTTACAGACGCAGCAAGTACCTTGACGAGTGAATGAACATCGTCATCAATGTAAATCACATCTGTTAACGCGTTTTTCATCGCCTTGAAGTAATGAGATGTTTGACCTCGGCGATCTACCGATACAAAAGCTCTGGTATCTCTACATATAATTGCTCGGCGCTAGAAGCAACAGTGAATCTCGATAAGCAAGGCAAGCTGTACTCGGCGGGGATTTGTACCCCTGGAATTTTTGTAGTAGTTTCAAGATCCATAGCCGATTCCAACCAATCATATAGTCTGACAGAAATCGTGAACAATACAGAAATTATTTGTAACATTTATCACGGAAACTTAAAATTTTACATAATTATTTCTTATGAAATTTCGTTTTATGATATAAAAATGTTATCATTCTATCACTTACAAAGTGAAATGTGTAATGTCATTTGCAATGTGAAAAGGAAATGATCTACAGTGTATCCAGGGGAGTATGTAGCGTGTCAATATGTGAAATCATGAAAAACTTTAAAAGTGTACAATAGTATGGTAGAAATGGTAGATAAAAACACGAAGTGTAAGAACGATTTTCCGCACTGAGTCATTGGTATTTTGTAGAAATCGACGATTACGGGTTGAAGTATTTCAAAGATAGTGAATTCAAACTTTAAAAAAAATCCATTTAGAGGCTTAACTAACGGACTTTGTACATGCACTATAAAAAGTTCACTTTTTGATTACAATATAAATCATTTAAATAATGTTAATATTTGCATCGTATTGAATTAATTATATTGATCAATGTATTAATTGTATATCTATATACTGTAAAGTGCTTTAGAGTGGCGTATGTTGTAGCCAGATAGGGCGATATATCAAATATTGTATATTATTAAGGTTTATCAATTGTATGATAACACCAGTTTAGTTAAAGTGAAAATCTTGAATGAGTTTAGGTAATTTGCCATTTTGGTCTTGTGCAAGTCTTTACTCTTCGGTTAACATCAGCTAGACGCTTTATTTACTAATTTTGCGCTTATGAATTTTAAGCGTATCCATGCCCCTGAATATCTCTGACCCGGATGTAGCTGCTCGAAGGGAAATTCTCCAAGCCTACAGTGTAATGTGCTGTTTGTGTTATTTTGTTATGAATCTTTAACTAATATTAGTATCGTGTTTAAAATCATTGTCGTACGATTGTTAGTTATCTGGGCAAACACCTTCTATCGTTTAAGCAATCTTATAACAATTTGTACGGCTCTATATCTACTTACAGCGTGTTGGCTCTGACAAGCCAGTAGTATGCCAAGATAACAACGTGGCTCTTGGCCTATTGTTATATATTCAGTCTTAAAAAATTAAGACATGATGATCATGTCACGTGAGCGGGTGACACTGAAGTGTTACCCGCGTTATTAACCCGGTTCTATGTCATCAAACTTGAAAATTGACATACCAGTTCATACTTCGTTAGTGTGTAAAACGAGGTCAAACATGTACAAATCAATATGGCGGAATACAATAACAACAATACGAGTGCTTCGGGTTTTTTCTCGAGTATTTCTATGAATTTTCATATTTGCAGTAAAACAAGAGTAAATTAAATACGGTACTCTGGTTTTAGATATCCCTTATTTGAATTTGAATCTTCGACAGAGCATATACAACGAGTCTTGATTTCGAAGACACCTGACTTTAAGGACATCCTGTAATTTACAGTGAAACCTGACTTTATTGACACCTTACTTGAAGGACATCCGGTAAAATACAGTAAAACCTGACTTTACTGACATCTGATTTTAAAACCACCCTGTAATATACAGTGAAACCTGACTTTATTAGCATCTGACTTTAAGGACATCCTGTAATATAAAATTATACCTGACTTTACTGACATCTTTCTATAAGGACATCCTGTCATATACAGTGAAACCTGAATTTACTGACACCTGACTTTAAGGACATCCTGTTATATACAGTTAAACTTGACTTAACTGACACCTGACTTTAAGGACATCCTGTAATATACAGTGAAACCTGACTTTACTTGCACTTGACTGTAGCAATATCCTGTAGTATACATTCAAAACGTGACGTCACTGAATTCTTGATTTTAAAAAACACCCTGTTCGGGAAAAAGCTCAGTTTCATTAATTAGAAGCAGGAAATAAACACGTGCGCATATAAGAAGCTCTGTAATAAGAAATTTCGTTGATACAAAAAACTTCTTCCACTGACATTCATTTCGGAAACCAAATTGTATCAATTAGGGAGGTTCCACTTTCTGTACGTTACTATAAACACCGTGTCAATAATTCAGACTGCTGCAGAATTAATGAAACCGCACTGATTACTCCTTGACCATTGACCAAGGGACATAAACAAATCTCTTTCCATTTGGCTTTAATAAAGCGAGCGACGAGAGGTAGTCGGTGTGCTCAGGTCGATCTATCTTCCCCGTGACATTTTCATTAAGTGAACATCTGGTAATTAAAGTCCCTATCATATCCGGATACAGTTCCTCTACCCTCGCACAAGGTTGGCAAAACTGAAAAATTACAGTATTCTGTGTTTCTGAATTCCGTGTTACTACAATTGTGTAACTGTATTCCGTGTGTCTGTATTCCGTGTTTCTGTATTCTGTGTAACTGTATTCCGTCTGTCTGTCTTCCGTGTAACTGTATTCCGTGGTTCTCTAATCTGTGTAACTGTATTCCGTGTTTCTGTATTCTGTGTAACTGTATTCTGTGTTTCTGTATTCTGTGTAACTGTATTCCGTGTGTCTGTATTCTGTGGTTCTCTATTCTATGTAACTCTATTCCGTGTGTCTGTATTCCGTGCAACTGTATTCCGTGTGTCTGTATTCCGTGTAACTGTATTCCGTGTTTCTGTATTCTGTGTTTCTGTATTCTGTGTAACTGTATTCCGTGTTTCTGTATTCTGTGTTTCTGTATTCTGTGTAACTGTATTCCGTGTTTCTGTATTCTGTGTAACTGTATTCTGTGTTTCTGTATTCTGTGTAACTGTATTCCGTGTTTCTGTATTCTGTGTAACTGTATTCTGTGTTTCTGTATTCTGTGTAACTGTATTCCGTGTTTCTGTATTCTGTGTAACTGTATTCTGTGTTTCTGTATTCTGTGTAACTGTATTCCGTGTTTCTGTATTCTGTGTAACTGTATTCTGTGTTTCTGTATTCTGTGTAACTGTATTCCGTGTTTCTGTATTCTGTGTAACTGTATTCTGTGTTTCTGTAATCTGTGTAACTGTATTCCGTGTTTCTGTATTCTGTGTAACTGTATTCTGTATTTCTGTATTCCGTGTTTCTGTTTTCTGTGTAACTGTATTCTGTGTAACTGTATTCTGTGTTTCTGTATTCTGTGGAACTGTATTCCGTGTTTCTGTATTCTGTGTAACTGTATTCTGTGTTTCTGTATTCTGTGTAACTGTATTCCTTGTTTCTGTATTCTGTGTAACTGTATTCCGTGTTTCTCTATTCTGTGTTACTGTATTCTGTGTAACTGTATTCTGTGTAACTGTATTCTGTGTAACTGTATTCTGTGTAACTGTATTCCTTGTTTCTGTATTCTGTGTAACTGTATTCCGTGTGTCTGTATTCCGTGTTTCTGTATTCTGTGTAACTGTATTCTGTGTAACTGTATTCCTTGTTTCTGTATTCTGTGTTTCTGTATTCTGTGTAACTGTATTTCGTGTCTGTATTCCGTGTAACTGTATTCCGTGTTTCTGTATTCTGTGTAACTGTATTCTGTGTTTCTGTATTCTGTGGAACTGTATTCCGTGTTTCTGTATTCTGTGTAACTGTATTCTGTGTAACTGTATTCCGTGTTTCTGTATTCTGTGTAACTGTATTCTGTGTAACTGTATTCTGTGTTTCTGTATTCTGTGTTTCTGTATTCTGTGTAACTGTATTCTGTGTTTCTGTATTCTGTGGAACTGTATTCCGTGTTTCTGTATTCTGTGTAACTGTATTCTGTGTAACTGTATTCCGTATTTCTGTATTCCGTGTTTCTGTATTCTGTGTAACTGTATTCCGTGTGTCTGTATTCCGTGTAACTGTATTCCGTCTGTCTGTATTCCGTGTAACTGTATTCTGTGGTTATTTAATCTGTGTAACTGCATTCCGTGTATCTGTATTCTGTGTAACTGTATTCTGTGTAACTGTATTCTGTGTTTCTGTATTCTGTGTAACTGTATTCCGTGTGTCTGTATTCTGTGGTTCTCTATTCTGTGTAACTGTATTCCGTGTGTCTGTATTCCGTGTAACTGTATTCCGTCTGTCTGTATTCCGTGTAACTGTATTTCGGGTTTCTGTATTCTGTGTTTCTGTATTCTGTGTAACTGTATTCCGTGTTTCTGTATTCTGTGTAACTGTATTCTGTGTTTCTGTATTCTGTGTAACTGTATTCCGTGTTTCTGTATTCTGTGTAACTGTATTCCGTATTTCTGTATTCCGTGTTTCTGTATTCTGTGTAACTGTATTCTGTGTAACTGTATTCTGTGTTTCTGTATTCTGTGTAACTGTATTCCGTGTTTCTGTATTCTGTGTAACTGTATTCCGTGTTTCTCTATTCTGTGTAACTGTATTCTGTGTAACTGTATTTCTGTGTAACTGTATTCTGTGTAACTGTATTCTGTGTAACTGTATTCTGTGTAACTTTATTCTGTGTTTCTGTATTCTGTGTTTCTGTATTCTGTGTAACTGTATTCTGTGTTTCTGTATTCTGTGTAACTGTATTCCGTGTTTCTGTATTCTGTGTAACTGTATTCCGTGTTTCTGTATTCTGTGTAACTGTATTCCGTGTTTCTGTATTCTGTGTAACTGTATTCTGTGTTTCTGTATTCTGTGGTTCTCTATTCTGTGTAACTGTATTCCGTGTTTCTGTATTCTGTGTTTCTGTATTCTATGTAACTGTATTCTGTGTTTGTGTATTCTGTGTAACTGTATTCTGTGGTTCTCTATTCGGTGTAACTGTATTCTGTGTTTTTCTATTCTGTGTTTCTGTATTCTGTGTGACTGTATTCTGTAATTCTCTATTCTGTGTGACTGTATTCTGTGTAACTGTATTCCGTGATTCTGTATTTCGTGTAACTGAATTCTATGTTTCTCTATTCTGTGTTTCTGTGTTCCGTGCAACTTTACTCTGTGTTTTTGGATTCCGTGTTACTGTATTGATTGTATATGTATACCGTTAGGAGTAGAAAAATTACATTGGCACCCACGTAGTGACAAGATACATTTTGACTTAGTAATCAGCGATACTTTCACAAGATTTGCTATGACCACTGGAAAACTCGGGATGAGTTCTGTTCTAGAACCCTGGTAAAAGTATTACCGCTTCCTGCCGGCTCAGTAAGGGAGACTACATATGGAGCCCATTCGGTAGAGCATACGACTAGTAAACCAGGGGTCCCGGGTTAGACTCCTAGCGGAGGCATTGAAAAAACAATTACATCTGTTTCATTGGCGCCCACGTAGGGACCAGGGAAATATTGACAAAATTGTTTTCACAAGAATCGCCATGACCCCCTGGAAAACTCGGGACGACATATTTCCTGGAGTCAAGTGACAACAGTATCAAGGAGTGTGTTAGGTCATATGTAGAGGGTTGTGGGAAATGTCAATCTTCATTCATGTAAAATCTTCTTTCATGTAAAATCTTCATTCATGTAAAATTTTAGTTCATGTAAAATTATACTACTTACAACTTCCTATCAATTAGGAAAACTTTCTTTTTAATTCATTCCAAAGAGCGTACGACTCGTAAACAAGAGGTCCAAGGTTCGATACCTAGCAGAGGACCTAAGACTAATAACCTCTGTTATATATACACTTTGTGCGTACAAAAGAGGGGACAAAACGTGCATAACGACCTGTAATTATCGTACACCTCGGTCGAATCTTTCTGTTGAAACACGTACATGTACATGTACATTTCGCGAGCTAAGATTCTCTCGAATAAGCCAATTTTGATGCAAATCATAAAACTAGTACTCGGAAATGTTATAGACAGCGTACTGTTTACTTGCATGTACTTGACCTTATTCTTGTTCTGAATCACACACGGCATCGTAATGAAGACGATACACACTCCATGTATATATAATTTTACATGAATTAGGATCGTCTTTTCCCACAACCCTTGACACATGACATAACACACTCCTTCATACCGTAGTGTCACTTGACGCAATCGGTAACATTTCATCGACATACCAACTTCCGGTACTTATAAGGGTTTGAATCCGTTCAGCAAATGCGATGTCAATCACGGCTAAGACAGTTTAATTTAATATCAATTAAAAAATCCGCATCCCACATTACAAAAATCTTACATATCTGTTAAACGTTCTTGACATAATAAGATGAGGATAATATTATGTTTTGGTCATTTTTAGCAACGGAATACGGAACGGTGCCGAATTATAGTACCATACGTTTAATGTTATATAATGATTACGTACAAAACAAAAAGCTGCATTTTAGGTACTGTACAATATTGCTATACTACTACCGTCAGTGACGTCTAGGAAAAATGGCGTTAAAAAGGGGTTTGGCGATAAATTGAAGGAAATGTATAAAGGAATTCTTACACACACAAACAAAGAGAAAAAGGGACATTGAAATATATTGGCGGTAAACGACGGGAAAAGTCTGAAGAAGGGCATTATATTGAGGTTTTACTATGTGTACACGTCCTTTGAAGCAACGCGAATATCTCGTGCGATTCCGGGTTATCCGGGTTGCCCAGTGTTTCCATTCTGTCATGTTTATCAGGGGGAAAAACTAGGTCAATTATTTCCTACTTATATGCTAAAGATTTTGACAGAGTTCTTGTTGTCTGACTGGCATACCAGTCTTGTGAAATTTTATATTTCTACTTAAGAAATGTATATTTTTACAAGACAAGCATGCCAGATGCAGTGACAGAAATATGAAAAAAATCATAAAATCTGTAGAGATTATTATCACCGTTAATATTCTGCTGTTGTAAATTGTAAGCTTGTATCAATGTTAAAACCGCCACTTGTGAATTTCAAGAGGGTAAGGGGAAAACTACTGTCACTGATACTGTACATAATGCATTGCAGCTAATGTTCAGGCAGAGCTCAGTCAGCTTTATGATGCACATTTGACATGTGAAACTACTATATTTCACAATACTTAACAAATGAAGTCAAGACGTTGATCATAACATTCAAAATTATCTTCAACGCATAGGAGAGATGATCAACCTTATTATCTTTTAAATTACAAAATTTAAGTTTAAATCAAAACACGTGTCTGAAATTAAAGCTTACAATGCGTATAATATACTCGATATATATTTTCACAGGGACTTCATTGCGTGATCAAATAATTCATTCATTAACAAAATGATCAATCTTTGTAAATATTTGTATTCTAATGGTTTCAATAACAGCTGAAATCGAATTATTTTCCGCGATCTCATCCTTACAGTAAAATATCATTGTACAAACTTAAGCACACCACGCGTGCCAGAAACACGGTAATCAGAATTATGTCAAGCTTCGTATACATGTACATGCGATTGACACGTGCCACATCTCTTTCAGTGTTTTACGAGGAGAAGTATAAATTTGAATGCATTAAAACTCAAACCTATCGACATAAAATTAATGCATTCAAATTTATACCGTATTCGTGAAACTGTTCTCATGCACAAGCAAGCATTTTTTTGTTCAAGACAACTGTATTGTGCCTCGTTCAAATCATGATACAGTGTCAAAAAGTCAAGTGTAAACTTAGAAAATAGATTTCGGCTACAAGTTTCTTAAAAAAGGTTCCAAATTATTGAAAAACTTTTTTTTTTTTCAATTTATCATGGGTACAACTAGTTGAGCTTTAACACAGAATCCTGGTTTGAGCATGATAAATGTTTCATAAATAACACAAAATTACCTCTTTCTTTTCGATCTGATCCTCAGAATTTTTCATCACCTTCGCAAGCTTCTCAATCACTCGATCCATTCTACAAACAGTTTCTTGTCAACATATAAATCAACTATCTATCAGACAGAAGCGAAGTTCCTCCTTGAACTAGTGCGATAGCATTAGTCTTCAGTTGTTTGTTTACTTAAACAAAACGTACTCCAGTTATAAACAATATCTGCTTTAAGTTCCAAATGTATTGGAAATAAGTTTAACTTTTAGGTGTAGTCTCCTGAGAATCCAGCACTCCGTATGAAGATTTCTCCTCACTCTCCGTTTTATAATCCAGCTGGTCGCCATTACAACCAATGAAATGATAATCTGTGTGTTCGCCGTAACTTCCGTTTATAACCGGTTCCGCGTACTGATCATCGTGCTCATTATATAACCTACACTCCAGAAACAGACGCACAACTTATAAATCATTACAAGTACAAGTTTTGAGTATGGGTTTGTCTGACCCGCCAATCTCCCGAATACCATACATGCAAGTGTAGCTATACATATGTATATACTATAACACTCAGCGACGAAACCCATTGCTAGACATTCACAAATAGGCTGCGCGCTTGTCATGAATCTGTCATCCTTAACCACAACTTTAGTTTTTACACATAAGCTGTAATCAAAATTGAATTAAGAGGTTCAAATGTGAGTATCTTTGATGCAAGTTTACGTAGTGTAGTGCCCTTTAAGATGTGTTGGGGTCGCTAGTTACATTTTATCAGGCTAAGTGATTCTGATCCGATTAAGCTAAGATAACTGAGCGTTTGTTTAACTGACGGGGGGTGGGGGGTAGGAGTCTTTATCTTACGGACCAAACTGTAACCTACGTGCAGCCGTACGGATTCGCGCATTGCTATTTGTTTATAGATTGAGAGTGAATGACATAGACTGGTAGCGCTATATTCCCAAAATAATCACCCATACTATTGCCATTATGTATGTTTTTATTTTTAGTTTGTGATGAACCCTACATATGAACCCTCCCCATCGCCTTAAAGAGGTGAACATTACCTAATTATATTCCTACAAATTATCATACACTGTCAGAGTGGAGGTTAGAAGTAACCGCTGCATTTGAGAGTTGTTTTAAAAGCGCAGCTGGTTACTCAGTCGGGAAGCGTGCGCAACTGGACACACTGTTGTGCAGACAAATGCACCGTAAAACAAGTCCATTTCATCGAAATGATGTGTTTTCTGCGAATCACAGTGTATAGAGTAGAGACACAGTAGGTCAAGAGCACGATAGAGCTAAGGGCCTCTAGAAAATGTTGACTAGCCCAATGTTTATAATCGAATAACTCGCAAATCAACAGGAAATACTGGTTATGTTCTGACGGTAATATTATCAGATTTGCTTTCACCAAGCCTAGCGCATGACTTGTTCCTTCGACGGCCGAGTGGATTTATTTTGTTCAGGGGCAAATCAAAATCTGGCGGGTCTCGTGGATCTAAAATTGATATCATCAGCTATCCATTTTGTAAAATTGAAAGGAAGGGGGAGTAGTCAAGTTGAAAAAGACAAATTGTATGGTTTATGTTTTCAGTTTAGTTAGGGCTGTTACCGAGTATTGCATTTTAACTAGTTCGGCGCACTTACAATGCTCTGGTGTTCTGGTGCAAGTTCAGAGGAATTAAATATCGTCCGAGACTGATCCTTCAAAAACGCAGGTGTTCCTAGCTGAGTTTTGTTTACGGGATATTGGAGAAATCATAGTTGTTTTGTTGTCCTCTTCCCCCTCAAAATAAAATGGTGCTGTTTGGTGTGTTTTTTTTTGGGGGGGGGGGGGTACTTTTATTTATTAGGTTTTGTAATTACTTATATAGTTGGCGTTTCTGAAAATTGATAATATATATTCAATGTTGCATTTGATGTTTTCTTTGCTTGCGGTATAATAATATTTGTTGCTTTTGTTGCGTTTGTTGTTTGATTTCATATATTGGTTTGTTTCGGATTAGATTCTTTTCTTCTGTTTTCTAAATTGATCGTTTTGCTAATAATTGTGATGAAAAGTGTGTTAGGTTCTGCCTTTGTCTTCTTTTCTCCCTCTATCCTTTTGTTTTGTTGTTTTGAAGACGTTTCAGTTGCTACATGTAGTCCCTGTTTTACACTATCCCTTGTTGTATCAATCGGATCATTCGTTCTTACGCCGAATTACCGGCAAGACATGGTGGGCCGTTACCACACACTAACAAGGGGATAATTCCCGGAATATGTTTTGGTTTTTGTAATATTTAAAAGGCTTAAGATATGTTTCCCCGGAATTGAATTCGTGTAAATGTGGATACAGGTTACAGTTCATCTGTTGGTATGATGTTTATGAACTGCAGAAGACTACTGTCGGGCAGTAAACCATTCAGAACAAGATAATAAAAAAACACAACAGAATATATACGATATTTTAAAAAATGCAGTTATAATAAATAATAATAATAATTCGAGGGCCTTATGTCTCAAAAGTGGTTCACAAAATATTTAAGTCTTAAAATCGTTCATTTCCTGATAAGATAAGCTGCAGAAACGTGTAATACTTTGTCTTATTATCAACAACTAATGACTTTTACTTAATAAAATGAATATTTTTAATTAGTTTTTTCTTTTTTTTCTCATCTCTTCTTCAAAAAATAAAATGCGATGGAAATTTAATTTTAGGCGTTTCGATTTTGTCAGCTTACAAGATGAGCTGAACAAATACAGAGGCGATTACAGTGCGTCAACAATGAATGCTTCATGCAATTGTTTCGTCCTTCTAGGGCTTATCAGTAATGCCAGAGGTAAATAAAAAAAAATGGTTAAAATCCAAATTGATCGAAACCCCTATTGAAACATTATCTTAACACTATAATTCTGCGGCAAGAAAAAACAGACAAATGATGGTCAGCGTGAACCAACAGCACAAACATTCTAACTTGCTTTATTCTACTATGGTAAAAGAGTGGTTTCATGGTAAAAAGAAAACCATTTTCAAGTTTCAAAAATAGCACCTCGGTTACAGTTTCCAGTGCACTGACCAATCGCCGAGCTGTACTTTTATTGGCTGCAAAAGTAACAAAAATATCATATACTCGTAACTTGACTGTGACGTCATATTCTCCCCAACATTAGACAGAGATCTCGCTCGTACTTACCCGCGGACGAGAGGAATTCACCTGTCAAAAGATGTGACATCATGTCACGTGAAATGGAATGTAACATAGAAATTTCGTATACCTCTTTCTTAACCTGAACAGCTCGATCCTACATACACGGAAATGTATGAAAACTTTTCTCACAACTCAGACACAGATATTTCAAGTCATACCCTAGCTATACTTGTTTTCTTTCGTCTGATCTGTCTGATACCTTTACGTGACATTTCGCGGAAGTTTTTCATTGCGACGTATTTATCCGCGCGTAAACGGTTTGAGATTGACACTCTGCATTATAGATATTATGTTTTTCGTTATAAGTGTTATATCTTTTGTTTTTATGTTGTTAGATATTTGATATTGTAGATAAAATATTCTCTTCACTGGGAAATACGTTGTCTTTTTTTGTAAAGACGTACTACATTTTAACGCGGAAGCATTCAAATGTAGGTTTAGTAATGCAGAGGCCATTTTTATTTGAGGCCCCAGACGGGATTGAATTAGTCTTAGTTGACGGTAGAAACGAAACGAAACTTATCATAATAGTTGTGTGACGTCACTTTATCAAATCATTGACGTCACGCCATCAATAGCAGATCACGGCAGATACATGTAGTTCATATGGTTTGCTGGAGTACCATGCAATCAACGTTTGTATTTGAAGAAATAGAAAAAATATGACAAAAAAGTATCCACTCCAGGGTAAGATTCTTAAATGTCCTGTCTTTGGCAAAGCATCGGACTTGCCTTTTAAAAATCTTACCCCTTGGTTGGAGTCCGGTTCAGTACCCTTTTCCTTAATTAAGTCCATAGTCTTTTTAATGTTCCAGTAGTAATTTATGCTAACATATACTTTATTATTTCAGTATCAGTGTTATTACTGTTTTGACGGCATCAATGTTTGACCAGTATGGCGTCATTTATTTGTGTGTATTCCATTGTTATGACGTCAACATTTTTGATGGTCATCAAAAACTATGTAACTTCTTTATGATGTTATGATAAAAACAAGTGATTCCTCATAAGGAGGCTAAATAGGTGTAAACGCTCGGGGAGGGCAATTATCGAGTTTCTGTTCTTATGTGTCTGACAAAGTATTCATGATCCAGTCCAGCTTTTCTTTCGGAGACTACAATCTGGAATGACGGATTGATATATGACTTAGCGAGATGTTTCCATTTTTTTGTGAATGTATGGGGTCACAGTGAGTAGATCACCGTTACACATCACATTCAACAAAATTACAGGATTCGGTGTATGAACACTGAGTTTTACTTACCTGATCGGTCATGTTAGTACACACGCACTAGCCTCTTCTGTCAAAAGTAGCAAGGTTTTGAACTTTTAGCACAATAATGGTTACATTTTACGTGACGTCATTATTTCTGCATTTCGATAAGCAAATTAAATTTTAATGCAGGAAAATTATGTATCCGGTCTAAAAAATAATAAATAATAATATGAATACGTCTTTCGTGTCTTAACGTTATTAATACTTATATATATTTGAAAGATATAGATACCACCACGAATTCTGCTGCGCCTTTCCAATTGCGTTCCACTATAAATACTTATAGTTAGCCTACACATATTGTAAATCAAAGTATCATTTACATATGTATTGGTCTGTCACGCTTGATAAAATAACTCTGATAAGACACGATGCATGTCTCGATTCTCACACTATTATCGGGTCACTTAATTTGGTTGGTTATTCCCTCCAATAATTATACTTCTATTTTCGGTATTAATCTGACTTTGACAGCCTATACCGGTTTACGTACACTTTTACTCAACAATGACAGTCACGATAGCAAAAATAAGGCGTGGGCTTGCACGTTCTCACATTCCATTCCTCCAACTCATTTACCGATAAGTGCTTTAAGGGGAAATGATATCATAATATAGCTTTATTACAATGGACCTATTTGTAACAACCATGACCATTTAATGCAGATCCTGGTATAGCATAACTACAAAATTGATCAAGTGTTGATTCATCCTAAAAACTTCCGGGTATTTGGGACCAAGCTGTACCGCTACATACATAACTAGCCGGCGTCTTTCCACATATTTGTTATTGTAAAACGGGAATCCGGGGTTCAAGGTGGTCCCATAACGGCCTCCGGAGTTGCGAGATATTTTCTAAGAAAGAGTTCCAGCCATTTAGTTATTCCAGCTACTGTGGTTTTACACTGTACACTGGTCAACCTGCCGTAGTCTTTTTCTAATTTCTATTTAATTCTCTGTAAGCTTGGTCATTTTTGCACATCATGACAGATCCTGATCAGCTGTATAGCTCCGCCCCTTGACACGTGGGTGACAAAAACCTCGGCGATCATTGGATAAAACAGATACATAATTGGCACCCGTGACGTATCGGATATATCACACTCGTCCTGACGGACTCGTGTGATATATCCTTTTCATGTTACTTGCATAACGTAATAAAATGAATGCGCATATTCCAGGGGTGCAGAGAGCGAAAGTGAGCGTAATATCCGGATTATCGAGGATGGAATAATAAAACAACACATATCAATTAAGCATTTATGCATCATGCTATTTATAAAAATAAATATCGTCACTTTGAAAATCATTGGTCTGGGTTTCTCACAGTTTTCCAGTTTCCTACCAAAATAACACCCCTTCGCACTTCCTTCCAGGTCAACAAAAATGATTAATAGTAGTTTAGATCCTGTTTTATAATTGGTGTACATCGATACAATATGCGTTCATTGCCTCTGGGCTAAAATATTTGTAGAGAAAGAGGTTCAAACAGCTAAAGGAGGAGAGTGGGGGATCTAGGTGCAAAAAAGAAAGAAGAAAAAAGGAAAAACAAAAGTATGAAAAGCACGTGATCTAAAAAACATTTCAGAAGCCCTGTTAACTCCAAAACTCCTACATTATCCCCTATACATATTTTGTGGTCATTATATTTCGATATTCATCTCAAATGATACCGCTTAGATCCTTGTTTACGTAACCTTTAGATATTATCAAGGTATGTCAATACAATTTGCCGGAAGAATGTAAGATTGAAACCATCGCGTTACATAATGTAATGATTTGCAAAACAAAATGAGAAATTGATTCATGACAGCCGGTCCATATCAGAGGAGAGGATTGTCGAACTTAAAGCGTCAAATCATTGTATATAATAAAGTATCAAAATCATGAGAAATCTAATTGGAAATCGTATTCATTTTGAATGCTGCTTTTTATTTAATATAGGTTATTTGTTTAAATGGCATAGTATGTTTGCTTTTGAATGTTACATCCGTTTTTGAGCTTAACTACATTTCTTCATTGATGACTTTATTTCTAAATTTCGTTTCGAAACTATTTTCATGTTACTTGCATAACGTAATAAAATGAATGCGTCCTGGGTTGCGTGCGAGGCTGTTTAGTGCTCATTCAGTTAGATCCTGATATTGCAGGTGTTGACAATGCACCAGACCCCATGGAGCTAACTTCCTGATCTGTAAAATATAACTTTCTATAATCATCTACATTCCAACCAAGAATAATCTTTTATATATATTTTTTTGAATGTCAGAGAAAAATAATTATTAGTTTATTACAGTGTACATGTAAGTGAAAATTGGTTTGAAGCGGCTGGTTGTCATGCATACAAATATGTATATTTTAATAACTACACGTTTTGTTTGGTTTGTTTGTGTTTTACGTCCTATTAACAGCTATGGTCATTTAAAGACGTGCCAGGTTTTGATGGTGGAGGAAAGCCGGAGCACCCGGAGAAAAACCACCGACCCAAGGACAGTACCTGGCGACTGTCCCACGTAGGCCTCGAACCCGCGACCCAGTGGTGGAGGGCTAGTAGTAACAGAAAGTCAGACGCCTTAACCACTCGGCCATCCCCACTACGAGTACATATCACATGAACCGATGATAACTACAAAAAAAAACAAAAAAAACCAGAAAAAATATTTGATCACGAAGACGATTTCTCCGTATAAATATTCAATTATCTCTAACATATGTTATCAAGTTTTGATAAACACGATTTCAAGTATGGAATAACAGTAATTTCACGTTACAATACCGAAACCATTGCGCTTAAATGTTCAAACCTCATACATGTTTCGATTCGCTGATTCGATCACAGATTAAGTGTACAACAACCTAATTTTACAGTCAAAAGGAGTTCAGGTTTCTTGAGTATAATACAACAATCTTGTGTTATCTCAGTGTGAAACACGCCAGCTTGTATTGCATAACCTAAAATCTAGCTGTATCACAATCGTAGGATTCGTCAGGCATGAGCTAAAAATACTTACTAATTTTGAAATAATTATGGGACAAATTATAAATGTTCACTAATAATATTCGCTCTTGATGGTAAAAATTGAGTTGCGCATCTTATAATTAAAGAAGACCTATATAGCTAGCGTATTGAAAAACCCATTTCATGATTAAAATTTAGATTCTTTGCTCCAGTTTAAGTCTTATGCAACTAGGACGGTATCATTAAACCGTTCGTATTATTTTATATATTTTGCCGAAACTGAGCCAAAACTTGGCACTGAGAACTATGGTGAATGTTTACTTTTTTCCAACTTTCAGAATATTCGGGAAGTTACGAGACATACTGATTGAATATGAAAATAGCTCTATGAACACTAGTATGTTACTGCGATACATTGAGACAGGTTTTATATTAGTGATAAGTTCGTAATAATTAAAGGGGCATCACGGTGAAGTAACTTTATTTTTTGTCTTTTTTTCAAATACTACATAAATATATCTAGTGAGACTCCTTATGGAAAATAACGATCGGATTTGGCTGAAATAGATTCATAAAAATGATTAAATCTAAGAAAATCATCGGTATTTCTATCTGTCACTGTCCCTGGTCAGACCAACGTTTTGTTCAGGGATTTCCCTCTACTAGCGCATGCGCATAGCACACCATTTCTTTGTGGCCGTGTGAAGAAAGCGAAAGAAAAGTGTTGTACCGTGTCAGATACGAAACGAAAAGTTGCCAAATGGTCAAAAGATAGCGCAAGGAGTACGTTACGGAATCATTATTGCAGGTGGGCAGTATTCAAAGGAGAAAATAACTGCCGTAGCAGTTAGTACGGTGCATGTATTCTTCCGGATAGCCGGTTAAGCTGAAATGGAATCGACAGAAATGCTAGCGCTGTTTATGTTATGAATAAATATCTAAAACTATTAAGCTCGCTAGCATCTTTGTCTGAGTTTGAACACAGATGAACTTATATTATTATGTTAATGGGTATGTATCGGAGAGAGTTTACTTTGTGTTTCTATACTTATACAGTGGTTTATGCGAAAGGAAGGGATAAGTGACTGGTTAGTTTGATTTTTCTATGAGGCCCTCCAAGGGATAACTGTTGTGATGTCCCTTGGTGTAGGGAAGGTGTTTAGCCCCGTACCATCTGTACCGGCCACATTCCGGTACTAAATTCATTATATATTTAAAGATATCTATTTTATGTTTATCCCTATTATCATTGTTGACATTTAATTGTAAATGTATGACGGGAGAAAACTGTGATAAATTGTAAAAACTTGTGCCCATCCCTTGTTAAATTTTATTGGCAACAATCATGTTTAAAGCTAAATAAATTTAAATTCTGAATATTGGCAAGTGTGCAATTAACTTCAATGATGAATAATTACTGTTCAATAAATTTGAATACGGACTTAGAAATCTTATAACTTGGTTTCATAGTGCGGTAAGAAGTTGCAGTTGCCTGACGGCCCCTCTCTGGGGGCCCCTTTGGAAACCGTTTCATCTCGCTCGCACGACTTGTGCTTACTGCCTAGTCAGGTGACGTTATCGGCGCTATTTTTAGCAGGGCTTTCCCGAACAATTCAAGTGGTCAAACTGGACATTAGGAACGGGCTCTGACTATGGGGGTAGCGAGGTAACATAAGTGGAAGTGCATACAATACATACATTCATTAAAAAAAAACACCTTTTCACGTGATGTCCCTTTTAAACCTGAAAAGATATACAAAGAAAACACACAAAAATACCGAAATTTCTACACATGATTTTATTTAAAAAATGAAAATGTGAAATTAAGTTCCAATAAGCTATTAAGATTAATTCAGACCGCGAGCAGCTCGTATATGTATATTTACACAATACTTAGGCTCTCAACTTGATTGCATGTCGGTGTCAGTAAAAAAAAATGTACATGTGATATTGTGCACGCGATCGTGAAACGAAACAAGACAAATACGATTGTTTACAGGAAATTTGCAATTTGCAATTTGAGATGGTCATGTCCTGTTGAGCGGGGACAGATAGGAGTACAGGAAGTTACTTTTATAAAACCGGATGTCCATAATCTGAGTGTCGAACACTTACTGTAAAACCGTATTTCCAAGACACCACAATTGATCCACAGCCACTGAAGTAACGGGAGGGATAAGGTGTAAAGAGACTTGACATGGAGGAGGGACAGGCTACGAAGGAAAAATAAAGGATTTGGGAAGGAGCAGGGAGAGGGGAAAAGTAGAAGGAGAGAAAGAGAGAGAGAGGGGGGGGGGGATGCTGATCAGGACGACTTTGAAACGTCGGAGAGGACAAAAAGAGTTAAGTGTAGGGAGAAGAACAGGAAGGAAAGTGGGAAATAAATGCATTATGAGTATGAAGGAGATAGTCATTTGAGAAAGGTGTATGGGTTTAGAGATATTGATAAAAAGTGTGAAGATAAATGAAGTATTTCCAAAGACATTTAAAGGAACATCACGGTGAAGTATATAATGTTTTGTCTTTTTGGTTCAAATACTACTTAAACATATCAAGTGAGTCTCCTTATAGAAAACAACGATCGGATTTTTCTGAAATCTATTCATCAAAATGAATAAGTATTATTGCAGATGGGAAGTATTCAACGGAAAAAATAACTGCCCTAGAAGTTAGTACGGTGCATGTATTCTTCCGGATAGCCGGTATAAAGCTGAAATGGAATCGACAGAAATGCTAAATATTAACCTCGCTAGTATATTTGTCTAAGTTGGAACACAGATGAACTTATTTTATTATGTTAATGGGTATGTATCGGAGAGAGTTTACTTTGCGTTTCTATATACAGAAGTTAATGTGAAAGGAAAGGATAAATGACTGGTTAGTTTGATTTTGCTATGGGGCCCTCCAAGGGATAACTGTTGTGATGGTCACAGCGTATTCTTTTCTCTCCACTGTCGGTACTCAGGGTGAAATGAGAAACGTGCATCATAACATTTACATAATTTAAAACATTCCCGAGTTCACTAAAATGTAACGTTCTGTATTAGCTCTAATGTCTGGTTCTGTAATAATTCTAATGAAATTATAATATCACGTTCTGTATTAATTCTAGTGTCACATTCTGTAATAAATCTAATGTCACGTTCTGTGATAATTATAATGCCTCGTTCTGTATTATTGCTAATGTCACATTCTGTTTAAGCACATTTGTCACGTTCTGTATTGATTATAATGTAACGTTCTGTGATAATTATAATGTCACGTTCTGTATAATTATAATGTCACGTTCTGTATAATTATAATGTAACGTTCTGTGATAATTAAAATGTCACGTTCTGTATAATTATAATGTCACGTTCTGTGATAATTTTAATGTCACATTCTGTATTAATTCCAATGTATCGTTCTGTATCAATTATAATGCCATGTTCTGTATTAATTCTAATGTCACGCGCTGTATTAATTATAATGTAACGTTCTGTATTAATTATAATATCACATTCTGTGATAATTATAATGTCACGTTCTGTATTAATTCCAATGTATCGTTCTGTATTAATTATAATGCCATGTTCTGTATTTATTCTAATGTAACGTTCTGTATTACCTCAAATGCCTCGTTCTGTATTAATTCTAATGTCACGTTCTGTATTAATTCTAATGTCATGTTCTGTAAAAAATTTAATATCACGTTCTGTGATAATTATAATGTCACGTTCTGTATTAATTCCAATGTATCGTTCTGTATTAATTATAATGCCATGTTCTGTATTAATTCTAATGTAACGTTCTGTATTACCTCAAATGCCTCGTTATGTATTAATTCTAATGTCACGTTCTGTATTAATTCTAATGTCATGTTCTGTATTAATTATAATGTAACATTCTGTATTAGTTCAAATGTCTCATTCTGTATTCATTCTACTGTCATATTCTGTGATAATTGTAATGTCACGTTCTGTATTAATTATAATGTCATGTTATGTATTAGCTCTATTGTCACGTTCTGTATCAATTTTAATGTCACGTTCTATATTAATTCTAATGTCACGTTCTGTATTAGCTCTAATATCAAACTCAGTATCAATACTAATGTAACGTTTTGTATAAACTGTAATGTCACGTTCTGTATTAATTCTAATGTCACGTTCTGTATTAGCTCTAATATCAAACTCAGTATCAATACTAATGTAACGTTTTGTATAAACTGTAATGTCACGTTCTGTATTAATTCTAATGTCACGTTCTGTATTAGCTCTAATATCAAACTCAGTATCAATACTAATGTAACGTTTTGTATAAACTGTAATGTCACGTTCTGTATTAATTCTAATGTCACGTTCTGTATTAGCTCTAATATCAAACTCAGTATCAATACTAATGTAACGTTTTGTATAAACTGTAATGTCACGTTCTGTATTAGCTCCAATGTCACGTTCAGTGATAATTTTAATGTCACATTCTGTATTAATTCGAATATCACGTTCTGTGAAAATTATAATGTCACGTTCTGTATTCATTCTAATGTCACATTCTGTATTTATTATAATATAACGTTATATGCTAATTATAATGTCACGTCCTGTATTAATTATAATGTCACACTCTGTATTAAGTATAATGTCACTTTCTGTATTAATTGTAATTTCACACTCTGTATTAATTATAATGCCACATTCTGTATTAATTATAATGCCACATTCTGTATTAATTATAATGCCACGCTCTGTATTAACATTCATGTAACGTTCTGTGATCATTATAATGCCACATTCTGTATTAATTATATTGTCACGTTCGGTATTAGCTCTAATGTCAAGCTCCTTTTTAACTGTAATGTCACATTCTGTGATAATTTTAGTGTAACGTTCTGTGATAGTTATATTGTCACGTTCTGTATTAATTTTAATGTCACGTTCTGTATTAATAATTATGTCACGTTCTGTACTAATTAAAATGTCACGCTCTGTATTAAAGTCTAATGTCACGTTCTGTGTTAGTTCTAATATAATATTCTGTATTTATTCTTATGTTACGTTATGTAGTACTTCTCAGATCACGTTCTATGATAATTATAATTTAACGTTCTGTATTAATTCTAATGTAATATTCTGTATTAATTTTAATGTAACGCTCTGTTATATTAATAATGTCACGTTCTGTGACAGTCATAATGTAACGTTCTGTGATAATCATAACGTCACGTTCTGTATTAGTTTTTTTAATGTCACATTCTGTGATAATAATAATGTAACGTTCTGTATTAATGCTTATGTCACATTCTGTATTAATTATAATGTAACGTTCTGTGATAATTATAATGTGACGTTCTGTGATAATTATAATGTCACGTTCTGTAATAATTATAATGTCACGTTCTGTGATAATTATAATGTCACGTTCTGTAATAATTATAATGTAACGTTCTGTGATAATTATAATGTCACGTTCTGTAATAATTATAATGTCACGTTCTGTGATAATTATAATGTCACGTTCTGTAATAATTATAATGTAACGTTCTGTGATAATTATAATATCACGTTCTGTAATAATTATAATATCACGTCTGTATTAATGCTAAAGTCACATCTGTATGTTCTAGTGTCACGTTCTATGATAATTACAATTTAACGATCTATATAAATTATAACGTCACATTCTGTATTAATTCTACTGTAACGTTCTGTGATCATTATAATGTAATGTTCTGTGAAAATTATGATGCCACGTTCTGTGATATTTATAATGTCACGTTCTGCATTAGTTCTACTGTAACGTTATGTGTCAATTATAATGTCACGTTCTGTATTAGTTATATTGTCACGTTCTGTGATAATTATAATGTTAAGTTCTGTATTAGTTCTAATGTCACGTTCTGTGATAATTATAATGTCACGTTCTGTATTAGCTCTGATATAACGTTATGTATTAGTTCGAATGTCACCATCTGCATTTATCTAATGTCATGTTCAGTATTAATTATAATGTTATGTTCAGTATTTATTATAACGTTACGCTCAGTATCAATTTTAATGCTACGTTCAGTATCAATTATACTGATATGTTCAATATCAATTTTAATGATATGTCAGTATCAATTTTAATGATATGTCAGTATCAATTTTAATGATATGTTCAGTATTAATTATAACATTGTGTTTAGTATCAATTTTAACGTTATGTACAGTATCAACTATAATGTTACAATGTATGTTTTGTACTTATTCTAATTTTATGTTTAGTATCAACTATCAAGTTATGTTCTTTACTTATTCTAATGTTGTATTCAGTATTAATTATAATGTTATGTTAAGTATAATGTATCATGCTATGTTCAGTATAGATTATAATGTTATGATCAGTATTAATTTCAATGTTAAATTCAGTATTAAATCTTATATTTGGGTTTGTATTAATTATAATGTTGTGTTCAGTATCAACTATAATGTTGGGGCCAGTAGATATTATCATGTTATGTTCAGTATAGATTATAATGTTATATTTAGTATTAATTCTTATATTTGGGTTTGTATAAATTCTTATGTTGTGTTTTTATGAATTTTAATGTCATATTCAGTATAAATCATAATGTTATGTTCAGTATATAATATAACATTTACATTAATCAAGTGTCCATTTATAGCATTGCTGAAATTTTCTTTTACTATTGCATAGTTATATTTTACAGAATCGTGTTCCACATACTCATTGCAATAGAGCAATATGATATTACCATCTGATGATCATATGTATAGTGATATGTTACTCATTCCTGGCTTCCACTGCATATCCAATCCACTACCCCCTCCCCTATTCCCGTAATTTTTATATTCTACATATTACTTCATTCTTGTAGCTAGTGTTGAAAAGTTGATTATCAAGCGGGTAACAGGTTTACATAAGTGTCACGACACTTGTTTTTGTTTCCTTTTCTGTTCTATAAAACATGTACTTCGATATATTGTCAAACAAAATTTGTATAAAACAAAATTTAAACCAATATTTACATTCTGTGTTGCATTTGCCTATATGTCATTAGTAAACCAAACTGTAGTATATGAGACTGTTTACTACAGTCTAACGGGCGACATTCTATTTATCTATCACCCAAATTGCATTCATATCGACTGTATACTGCATCTGGTAACAGTTCAATGCTTAAATGTTATGATCAGTATTAACTATAATGTTGTATACAGTATTAATTCTTTAACTTGGTTTTGTTTGAATTTTTATCACATAATGTACTATGCTTTCCAGTGAATATACCAATGACATATTTTTGCGTATTAACCCATGTAATATGACTTATCAAACCTGTTATTGGTTGAAAGTTTCAGTTGTTTCAATTGTGACGTCACGCCTAGGACAAGTACATGACGTCATAGACTTCCGAACTGGAGTCGAAATGGCTAATTTTTACATGTTACCACAGAGACACGTCACAAACATATAACATAAGATAAATATATGTACATGAACAATATATATACTAATTGCATACACTGTGCCGTTCAGTACAGTAACACGTCCTTGTTGATGTTGTCTATTCCCTATGAGCTCTCGGTTTAGATCAGTATTGTGCACTGTTGTTTTGTCAAACTAATCATTCATGTCTAAAGTCCATTCTTGTTTTCCAATTGGACTGCTATGTTATTCGGAAGAGTATCGGTGTATGTCTATATTGACAAATTACATGTCATATTTTATTTCAAAATCCTAGAACGACGATATTTCACAGCAATCGAATTTGTTTACTATTCCGAGCTAGTACAGATCGTGCATGCTCAATTATAATGATTCATAAAAATACTTAAAAATAATATTTAGACAAATGATTATATGTTTAAGTTCTACAGCATAACAATTAAGGAAGTGAATTACTGCGATGTTTCAAAAAATCAAATGTCCGGGAGGAATTACACCGGACGTTTACCTTGTGCAGCATTAACAAACAAAATGAAACTTTGTTTATTTGTTAAAAATAAACAAACTTTGGGAGGGGAATTTATTTAAGCACAAAGAGTGTCTACAATTTATACGGTGGATTATTAAATGAATACTGATGAAATTAAACGAAGATTTGAAATGTTAATTTCCAAAACATAAATTCTTCAAAGATCAAATAATTTGCAGAAACTGAGTCAAAACTTGTCGGTTAGATCTCTCACCCTCGATATCCAGAGGTTACGTTACTTTTGCTCTCTACTACCCTGGAATATGTCATAGCAAAATTAAAGGCTCAATGTGCAACACCTTGTGGATGAGACGAGAAGATAGTTTGGTCCTCTGATGTACATAGAAAGAACCTCGCGGTCGCGTGACGGTAAAAAATGACAGGCTTTGATGTCGGGTGTCGCTCCTTTGTTATCTTCAAAGTGTGCAAAAGTGTCATCTTTGAGAGTAGGAGGAGAGTCGAGTGGGCCATTAGGGGTCAGAGTCGTCAGTGGTTCTAATTAATGAGTTGTGTCAACCACAACTGTACGTATCAATGCTTGTCTGCGGAGGGTCGGTAGTTGTTTATTTGTTTAAGATGAAGCGTGCAATTTAAATGTAGAGACATATTACTTGGTTCTGAAGAACTTATTAAGTTGTCAATTAAAGCTTGGATCGTTAGGAAGAAATGTTGATTGAGAATGACCAGTGTCATGAGAACAAAGGGTGGTGTGTGTTACAGTTGAGATAGGACAGGTTGTGTGTGTGTGATACAGTTTAGTTTTGTGAGGTGAACGAGAGGGGAGGTAACTATCGGAGTTGTGATACAAACGTTGGAGTGACAACATGTGAGCAGTGAGAGTATAGCGGTGTACGTAAAGACATGTACCTGTATATATGTATATAGATGTAAATAAACTGTAAATACAATTCGGCGCATTGTTTCATAATTATGGCATCAAAGACAAACCAGTGGCTCCGTCACAAAAGATCAAGTATCAGACTAGTGATTGTCAGTTTTTTTTACCTGACACCAATCGAATAGCTAGCCGCGTGCCTTTATTTTTGGGTGAAGAGAGCGAAAGTTAGCGTACCCCCTGCTGGCTATCGAGGATGCTTCTAACTTATTAACACTTTCAGAAGTAATCGAGGAGAAACGAAACATATTGTTTGAACATGAAGCTAACTCTTTGAACACTGGTCAATGACAATCAAACTAATATTTAACTGCAATAAATTGAGAAAGTTTTTATATTAGTGATGAATGAATACAACTGAGAATGCACACATATAAAGTACACAAAAATACCGAAATTTCTACACATAATTTTATCGAAAAAATGAAAATTTTGAATGAAGTTCCATTAAGCTATTGAAACTTATGCAGTTGGAAAAAAGCTCATACATGTGTATTTACACAATATTAAGTCTCTCCTCTTGACTATATGTCTGTGTCAGTAAAAATGTGTATATGTGATATTGTGCACGCCATCGTGAGACAAAACAAGGCAAATACCATTGTTTACAGGAAATTTGCAATTTTATAATTGAGATGGTCATGTCCTGTTGAGCGGGGATAGATAGAATCGCAGCATCCTCGATAATCCAGGGATAACGGTCACCTACGCTCTCTGTACCTCTGGAATATGTCATAACAAAATTGAAGGCGCGAATATAGCTGTTTGATTGGTTTCAGGTAACAACAACCTGACCAATCGCCAGGCTGATACCTGTCCTTTGCAGATTTCAAAAGAGCGACACCCGACATCAAAGCCTGTCAATGTTTACCGTTACGTGACCACGAGAGCGTAAGTGAGCGTAGCCCCTTTAGTATCCAGGATTAGATTACAGGAAGTTACACTTATAAAGCCGGATGTCCCTATAAGTGTCGAACGCTATCTTCGAAACGTATTTCCAAGATACTATAATTGATAATTGATACACAGCCACTGAATACCAGGGGGAACGAGAGATAACGAGGAGTAGAGGGGGAGGGGAGGATAACTGACAAGGAGGCGGGGATGAGTCTAAAGAGCAGATGTGTGTGTGTGTGTGTGTGTGGGGGGGGGGGGGGGGGGGGGGGAGATAAAAATATGAAAATACATGTTGTATTTTCATATTTTCAAAAACATTTTACATATTTTCACCCATTAAATAGTTGGTTCATTATTCAGTATGTGTGTCTTTGTAAGACTATGGTTAAGTTTTATTATTTTGTTCAGTATTAATTCTAATGTTATGTTCAGTATTAATTCTCATGTTAAGTTCAGTATTAATTCTAATGATATATTCAGTATTAATTCTTATGATATATTCAGTATTTATTCTAATGTAATGTTCAGTATTAATTTTAATTATTTTGTTCAGTATTAATTATATTGTTGTGCTCAGGTAGAGCTCTGCTATCATCACAGAACCCGTCACAGGCATATAACTTAAAGTATGTGCATTGGCATGTATTCGACTTGACAATATATACTATTTGTATATACTGTGACGTCCATTAACGTTTCATATACTTGTGGATGTTATCTTCCTTGTGCGGTTAACCTGTGATTCTATTATTTAGCTATTCATTATGTGGACTGCTTCGGGGGATTCCTCTGCGTGTTTCTGTATTTCACAGTTTATTGACTTTGTTTACTATTCCAAACTTGTACAGATCGCGCATGATTCATAAATAATATGACTCACAAATGACGTAAAGTAAACATTTAAACACTATGGTTATATGTTTAAGTTCTATAGCAAAGCAATTAAGGAAGATAACATGCAATAGTCCAGAAGGAAGTACACTGGGTTTATATGTTTACTTTGAACAGCTTTAAGAAACAAACCGAAAATATGTTTATTTGTCGAACGTGCACAAACGTTGAAAAAGAATTAATTTAAGCACGCGAATTGTTTCCTCATTAGTAAAATGGATTATTAAATGAATGCTGATTATTTTAAACGAATTTTTCAATTGTTACTTTCCAAAACATAAATTTTTCAAAGTTCAAATGTGATGCAATCATCTCCATCAGGTAAATATCATTGAATATCATAAAAGTGTAGAGAAGTTTGACGATGATGTGTTGCGGTGTCGTTAAATATATGTTGTCAACTAAATGTTCTCTAACAGCTATTTCGACTTTTTAAAGTTTGGCGAAATGATTCAAACAATCTATTGTAAATATGTACTTAATGGTGAATAATGTAAGCTTTCAAAACATACCGATTGACATTTTTAGAAATAAAGTTCCATCACAAATTGATTTATTTGTCACGAAAAATGTCCTTGTTGGACGCGTAATAATGTTCGCCATACGGACTTAATAAAAAGGTTACATTATTTGACGTATCTAAAAAACGACAGTAACTATAGTGACCAATTAAAATATCTTGGAGAATATGCTTGATTGGGATTGGGATGATATTAGTTTTTGTTGTCTTTTGTTCAAATGTCCATTGCAAGCATTATGTATATTTACATGCAGACGGTAACTAAGAGGAAAACGAGTTTTCCCCTTCGACGTCACTTCCGTTCCTTTCAAACCCCAAGCGAAAATAGTATGTCAAATAGTTTTTGTTGTTTATTTCTTTGTTTAATTTGGGAAGGGATATAGTTTGAGGGTGAGTTACACTCAGTGTTTTGGAAAACATCTTTAAAAGATTATAAAGATTTCATTGCATATCTTTAACGTTTTTGACAAGAGGATTCCTAGTTATTCTGTCATTGTTAGTGATGATGTTTTAAATTTTCCGTAATTTTTTGGTTGAGAAAGAATGTGGTATAGCATGGTGTCTTATTCTGTTTTGAAGTTGATGGTGGGATTGTATTTTCCTTACAATATTTAAAATGTGATTTCCTTCTCGCTTAACTATTCATTATTTAATTAATAGGATTTCTTTTACTGTATAACACATGTTCATGGATTCTTTCCTTCGTGGTTTGAAGCCATTTAGATCGTTTCGTGGTTCAAACGTTCGTGTATATCCTATAGTAACAAACAGTAGACACATATATCATTCAAATTCGTTGTATTTATTTAAGAGGTTCAATAGCAAGCACGAAAAACCACGAATATTTATACACAACAAACATTTCATGTTATACAGTACATATAGAATAATTTCTTTCGTGGAGTTTGTGGGCCATAACATGTATCTGAATAAGTGTACATTTAAGTGTTCTTTTTCATTATTAAGTTTAGATTTGTTTGCTTGCGTTCCGTATTATTATTTAGTGTTGTACTTTTTATATGTCGTACTTTTATTGCGGAAGTATGTGTCTTTCATCTCAATGTTTATATGGGATTGTGAATATTATTGGAGCCAAACATGACTTCCACATGGACATGGGAAACAACATTTTTTAACTGTATTTTTGTACATGTTTAGATAACTCGACCTTGACCTCTAGCCTAATGGAGTCAAATTTTGAGAAAGTGCTCTAGATCCATCAGGTTCTGAGATAAAACAACATTCCACTTTAGCGGCAAAGGATCCAATTTTATTAACACACAAAAATAACATTCCTTTTCGGAACACGGTATCTCAACTTCTTTGATACGATTCAAACGATCCCTAGAAATATTTCATAATAAAACTAGTGCAGTGAAATAACACGACTCATAAACTAAAAATGGGTTCTGTGGTATAATCCCTATTATAATACAGTTTCACTTGTACGTCCTTCACAAATACGTTAAAGTATGTCAAACCTGATATAAACGAGGCAACGAAATCACACGATATCACAACATCTCTACATAACCATTTACTTTTCGGTAACGTATCTACAACCTACATTCATGACAATATCAACAGAGGTACCGGCAGGAACAAACGCACAAAGAAAACTTTTGATAAAAAAACATATATGTTGGATGTTTTTAACAGGTGAAGATAACAATAGCTATCATATATTCTTCTGAAAGTTCATACAGTCGACAAATGAAGATCACCACTCTTAAAATATATCAATTGAGCATGTTTTGTGTTCATGCATTACAATAACGATCACATTACACATTTCTCTAGACAGTTTCAAATAGTCAAATGGATAGGCTTCATTACAGCATGTTGAGCAAACATCCGATGTGTCTTTATCATTACTCTTTATGTATATGAAGCGTCACAGCCACGTACATTTGTACCTGCTAATTCATGACCACACCAGAGTTGTGAATTTGGTATCGCGACTTATTTTTACGGTTGTCATATTATACTGCGGATTATGTTTTCGCGATCACGTAATTGACTCGCGACATCGCGAAAATAGCATCCCCGCGGAAGTTACCTGCTTTAAGGTATACGGTCATGATTAATTAATGTAAAGTTGTTAAAATCATGCATTACATATAGTACTACAATAACAAGAGTTTTTTTCCGAAAAAAAACCAACCAGTACCGTGTTTTACGTTAAGAATAATCAACCCGAAATGCTTCTTTATCCGTTTCAGAAGAAATTAACAACATTAATGCTGTCTGATTGTATAAATTCAAAAATTGGCTCGACATTAATTGCTCCAAAATGATAGCTCGAATATGAAAGGCTGTGTTACATCTTCGATTTATTCATTAATAAACGATATAATAACAATACCATATTTCTCCCAATTAAATAGAAACATCAACAACGAAAAATGAAAGCAAGTTGTTAGTGGAAAAGATGTTATGGGCACGTGCAATAATGTATGTCAATTAAAATGTAAAATCAAAACTTCTCAATAACCATTTGTGGGAGGTTTGACAAAATAATAGTTATATTTATGCAATGCATAAAGTAATCTATATGATCTGGTTAGTATATGATATTTTTATTTGTTATATTTTGTTGGTTCCGGATGGAGGATAACTTTCCGTTTTTTAAACTAGTCCATCCCTATAGAAGTAGTCACGTTATGTTTTGGTGTACTAAAGTCACGTGACCTGTACAGATTTTTTTCCATGCTGATATTTTGAAAAATCTCCTTAAACAATTAGTTACCCTCCTCCTCCCCTAATTTGTATCCACCTTTATGTACTATTGTGTAAAAATGTAATTGTTGCACATCTTCATTTTTTTTCATTGTTGTACATCTTTTAATTACAAATGGCGTTTATTTTGAAGCAAGCCCCATCTTTTTTGGTTCTTTGTTCACCTTATTATAAAAATCAACACAAAGATGTATAGATATGTTCGATTTCTGGCATTTACAATGTAGAATAAATGCTCATTTTCGTCAATTTAAGTGTTTGTTATTTTATCGACAAAAAGCATAGCAGAGTATAACCTGTGTGTGCTGTTGGGGTTAGTGCAGACTAAACACGATAATATAATCGCAATAAGGTAGATTATGTCATGCTGTTATTGATGCATATGTGACGTTTTGGATCATTTGATAATAAATGTTTTACATGGATGTTTCACAATTGTTAATCAATAACTGTGTATGCTGTATATATCAATATTAGTGTAATAATCGTGAATTGATCACAACGTAGCATGCCATATATGAATCCATCACCGACAAATGTTCTGTTATTTTTTTTCTTTAATTTAGAGTTCACCCTCTTAATTGAAGCCGCAAAGCAATTCTGGCCAGATGGCTACCTGCTCAAAGTACATAAAGAAAAACCTGGTTACCTTTTCTTCTTTTGTGTCAAAACACGTTTAATATTTACATAAACTGTTCTCACCAGAAGAACCACATTTTTACTGTTGATACAAATTTATGTCATGCTCATCACAATTGTCTTGAAACATGGGATGGCACAAGGGAGGCGACTCTTCATCTTGAAAGTTTAACCAGAGATGACTTATTTTCCATGCCAGAGGAATGTTTGTTCGGTAAAACATCATTAAGCATAGACGAAAGCGCCTGTTCAACACAGATATTTGATTGGATAAGGAGTGCCGCAGACATACGCTATCTTAAGACGATCAATATGAACAGGTTAAGCCATGACGTATCCAGAATCACTCTCGCGCAACAAACTTGCGAGCATAACATATCTTCTAGAGTGTTTCAAGTTTGATTTCTGACCCTTTCAAGTAGACTGAAGTAATAAATAAACGTAATCGCCGGGTGTCAGATGCAATGAATGTGCAGTCCTATCTACTCGTTCCTGTTTTTATATACAGTCCGTCTGAACAGCTGGCAGTTCCGTACAAATGAGTTTCAAGCACTTTGTGGGGTGATAAACAAACGATTGATAGGTGATAGTTGTTCAACTCATTCTTCTCTTGACGACAACCACTTGTGATATGGACCGAAAGTATCTTTTTAAATATGTGTAGATAATCTACGGTTTTGTGCATATGAAAACAACGTAGAACATAAACGTGCCTTGTTGTCCTATCTCTTTCATTTAATGCAATTTAGTTTAAACTTTATTTTATAGATGTTTAATTACAATAGTACATGGTTATAAATACAGAAAAGGATCCAGAAACAAGTACATAGTACTTATGTAAATCCATCTCCTTGTAGACATAACAGCAGCTATGGATCAGTACTGACAATATTATAATTCATATAAATAAATATAAATATATAGAAAGTATAACATGTGCAGGGAAAAGAAAGAGAAAGGGTGCAAGGATTTATAGTGGGATGGGGGACGATGTTTGATGGGGAAGCGATGGGCATCAAAACTGCATTGAGAGAACAAACGCTGATTGCATGAATACAAACCACAACAAACATGATTACTGATATGAATGAAGTTAAAGTTTCTTTAAAAACGTCTAGACTGAATGATGAAGTTTTGAACACAGTCAAAAATAATTTCGTTTAAGTTAATTGGTAGTTCGGGTCTACCATAAAGTAAAAAGCTTACATTATAGTTAGGAGGTAGGCGACTAAAACATTGGATTCTCAGCTGCTGGTAGTTAGGACAGTGGAGGAGGAAATGTTCTGTAGTTTCAGTAGACAAATTACATGAGCACATGGGACTATCAACTAAATTTCGTGCAAACAGGTGAGTGTTTAAGGAGCTGCAGTTCATCCTAAGTCGTGCATGATGGATCTGACCTTGTCTGCTTCTGCAGTAGTAATAGTGCTGAGGAACAGAGAGAGTGTCGGCATTAAGAATTTTTTTGAGGTTAGTAATTGAGGGATTGTATTTTACGTTATCTGGTAGTGCATTCCATAAATCAACAGAAGAGGGGAGGAAAGAGTCTTTATATAGATTAGTTCGACAGTTGACTTGACAGAAGTTGTTAGCCCTTCTTGTATTGTAAGTATGTATATTTGAATGGCGAGCAGGTAGAACGTTAGCAAGATAAGAAGGGCACTGACCATGAACAATCTTATGAAATTGGATTAATTTGTGTTTTCTCCTTCGGACAATAAGGGGGTCCCAACCAGATTCTGCATATAGTCTGTCGTGACTTGTGAGTTTGGTTGCCCCAGTCACGATTCTGGCTGCTTCGAGTTGTATGTTTTCAATCAACTGGCTTTGGCCTAAAGTTATGTTGTCCCATACAATATCACCATATTCTAATAAGGGTCTTATAAAAGTATAATATATCGTTTGAAGAGACTTTCTATCAATGATAAATTTTAGATTCCTAATTATGCTAAGTTTTTTAGAGGCTTTACTAATAATGTTTTGAATATGGTCACTCCAACTTCCATTGGCTGAGATAGAGATACCGAGATGTTTATGGCAAGTGACTTCAGTTAAAGAAATGTTGTTCATATACAGAGAGGGATGGATCGGTTTTTCGAGTTTCTTACTAACAGTCATTGTTACAGTTTTGTTAGGATTAAAATTTACAAGCCAAGTTTTAGACCAATCGTGAATTTTCATTAGATTATTATTTAACAGGTTTGCGGTCGGACCCGGTGACTCCACTTTGACATATAGAGACGTATCGTCAGCAAATAGCTTTATAGTACAATCGATGTCTTTGACAATATCATTTATAAAGATTAAAAAGAGCAGTGGACCTAAAATTGATCCCTGTGGAACTCCTGCTGTGATATATGCTAAATAAGATTGTTTACCATTTATAACAACACGTTGACAGCGATTATGTAAGTAATCTGAGAACCAAGTAAAAACATTTCCTGTGATGCCGAAAGATTTTAGTTTAGAAAGAAGGCCTCGATGCCATACTCGGTCAAACGCTTTGCTGATATCACAGAAGACCATTCGGACTTCTTTACCTTTATCAAGAGCAGAGAAGATATCATTAGAAATAGATAGAAGTTGATTTATAGTGGAATCACCGGATCTGAAACCAGACTGGAAGGGTGTTAATAAAGATTTATCAATAAGATAGTTGTAAACATATTTATATACACAGCGTTCCAACATTTTCCCAACAATTGATAATAGAGAGATAGGACGATAATTACTTAAAGTAGATGGATCGTCTTTTTTAAATACTGGTGTCACATGAGCAGTTTTCCAAGATGACGGAAAAATACATTCAGTGAGCGAACGGTTAAATAGGATTTGTAGTGGATAGCTAAGAATATCGGCAGCTTCCTTAATCAAACGAGGACTTATAAGGTCGGGACCAGAGGCTTTCTTCATGTCAAGGGACTGTATTGCATCAAGAACGTCTTGACGAGATATAACAATGTCGGAAAGTATGTGAGTATGAGAATAGTTTAGAACAGGGGGATCAATATTAGAGTCATTAATAGTAGATTGTGAGGAGAAAAAAGTGTTAAAGGCGTTTGCTTTATCGAGATCGTCATAAAAAATGTCGTTATTGGCAGAAATAGGAGGAATGCCGCCTTTTCTTTTAGAGTTAGACATAAAACTATTTATAATTTTCCACCATTCCTTGGCACAAGTGTTAGTATTATAGTTGAGTTTATCACAGAGTTTGTTAAAATAGTCACGTTTGGAATTACGAATGGCGTTTATACAAGAATTTCTGAATTTTCTAAATTTTGCCCAGTCGTCTACTTTACCAGAATGCTTAGCTTTTCGATGAAGGTAATGCAATTTGTTTAAACTATCATAGAGTCAAGGTAAATTTTGAGACCCCTTTATCTGTATCTTTATTCTTATGGCCTTTTCTAAGCATATCGCCGATCGGGGTTAAATTATTATTCTTATCCAAACGCGATGAAATTCCTTCGTGTATCGATCTCAATCTTTGTTCTGAAGTGTTTTGATGCATTACAACAAAATATATTAAAAATACATAGGACCCCAAATCAGCGGAAAACTATGAAGTGTTTCTATCAATAATAGGTCTTGATATAGTTGCTTCTCATATCGTTGAAGGAAGGACCATTTCATACAAAATTGAATTCTTTCACCACATCATTTTTATTCAAATTAACAAAGTCTTAAAGAACACATTTATATTCGGTATCTTCTGATTCAATTAAAAATTGTATGACGACATCATTTTCCATCATTCGTCTGTAGGTAGTGTAGAGTTTCTTATTTAGAAAAATGGTTACAAACGTAAGGGATAATCAACATCATTATTAAGTATGCTGCTAAATACGTGTACAGATATTTTGTTTTCATCTGAACCTCATCCGTCAGCTTTAATGAGTGAATTATGTTGTACCTTCCCTGTAGAGAGATGTTCGATTGCACAGACAGATATGAGAGAAGGAGAGTTTGGATATTTTCGATATCGGAAACCCTATTGCTTGCCAATAATATGTAGCTTTTTTGATAGATTGATATAACAGTGTTTAAAATTTCTACTCATACTGGGTTCAGTGAAACCTCCTGTGTCATTGTCCAGTAATATACGGCAGAATAACATTATCTGTGCGTATGAATTCATGTTAAATCTCACAGTGTATTATTTTATTTTGTTTTATTTTGTTTTGTATATGTTCATGCATACCATTTTTGGAAAACCATAAAGAACTTACATTATATGTTTACACAAAGCTTTTGTGCAATACATTTTGTTCAGAATGATTTATTTCAAACATAGTTCATGACAAGGACCATTCAAGACGTACTTTATTAAAAAATCTAGTTTACATAAGATTCATTTGCCTCTTAGGGAGCTTGCCTTGTATGGAACTTGGTAATGTTTCCCTCTTTTTCATGTTTGGTGGCCTCTTGTGAGCCCTCTTACACTGGCTAATGAATTCTTATAGCATGCACGATGAAGTAAACGAAGACGCTTACCCTTCCAGATCACCTGGTCTTTTTCTCCTTGTACTTTTCAAGGGTCACCATGTTAATCTTTCCTTTGCTCATATGTTGCCCTAGTTTTATCCATTCTGAGTTCGAAATATGGTTTTCGTTACAATTTGGTAACCCCCCCCCCCCTTTCCCTATGCGTAGGCATTGTCCAGTGTTACCTCGACTTAGTATTACACGTATTTATAACCAATAATACCTGATAAACTAACTTCCGGAGCAGTGCCCAAATAGCTTATAGTGTGTACCATCTCCCACGCTACTCATTAAAAAACCAAGATCGGCTGACATGTATGCTAAAGCACAGCTTGTGATGGATTTCTGACATGTATGCTAGAGCACAGCTTGTGATGGATTTCAGAAATGTATGCTAAAGCACAGCTTGGGATGGATTTCTGACATGTATGCTAGAGCACAGCTTGTGATGGATTTCAGACATGTATGCTAAATCACATCTTGCGATGGATTTCTGACATGTATGCTAGAGCACAGCTTGTGATGGATTTCAGACATGTATGCTAAAGCACAGCTTGCGGTGGATTTCTGACATGTATGCTAAAGCACATCTTGCGATGGATTTCTGACATGTATGCTAAAGCGCAGCTTGTGATGGATTTCTGACATGTATGCTAAATCACAGCTTGCGATGGATTTCTAACAGGATTTCTGACATGTATGCTAAAGCACAGCTTCCGATGGATTTCTGACATGTATGCTAAATCACACCATGCGATGGATTTCTGAAATGTATGCTAAAGCACAGCTTGTGATGGAATTCTGACATGTATTCTAAAGCACAGCTTGTGATGGATTTCAGACATGTATGCTAAAGCACAGCTTGCGATGGATTTCTGACATGTATGCTAAATCACATCTTGCGATGGATTTCTGACATGTATGTTAAAGCACATCTTGCGATGGTTTTCTGACATGTATGCTAAAGCAATAGCTTGCAATGGATTTCTGAAATGTATGCTAAAGCACAGCTTGTGATGGATTTCTGACATGTATTCTAAAGCGCAGCTTGTGATGGATTTCTGACATGTATGCTAAAGCACAGCTTGTAATGGATTTCTGACATGTATGCTAAAGCACAGCTTGTGATGGAATTCTGACATGTATTCTAAAGCACAGCTTGTGATGGATTTCTGACATGTATTTTAAAGCACAGCTTGTGATGGATTTCTGACATGTATGCTAAATCACAGCTTGCGATGGTTTTCTGACATGTATGCCTAAGCACAGCTTGTGATTGATTTCTGACATGTATGCTAAAGCACAGCTTGTGATTGATTTCTGACATGTATGCTAAAGCGCAGCTTGTGATGGATTTCAGACATGTATGCTAAAGCACATCATGCGATGGATTTCTGACATGTATGCTAAAGCGCAGCTTGTGATGGATTTCTGACATGTATGCTAAATCACATCTTGCGATGGATTTCTGACATGTATGCTAAAGCACAGCTTGCGATGGATTTCTGACATGTTTGCTAAAGCACAGCTTGTGATGGATTTCTGACAGTAAGATCACTTTTTTAGAAATCTGTTTTGAATTTGTGCTACTTTTTTCTCCGATTGTTATTAACTTAAATCTTTAAGATGATGACATATTTTGCTTCAATAGACACATATTATACCTGTTTCTCCTTGTAACTTAGGTGACACGATAGAGTCTCCTATATGAATCGATATTATCAATGTTATTGATATTTTGAACTGTTGAAGCGAATCGGTACGTTCTCATTAATATTGTAGCATGATGACAGGACCAGAACCTCTACTAGAATGAGACATTAGTCACACGTGGCTATCCTCCTGTCTGTCGTCACATATATCAAGTTTGTTTGTTTGGATCAATAGTTCATGCTTGATGATTTGGTCTTCTGCTCCAAAAGTCAGTGTTACCTAAAACGACGAATGAAATCATGGAACTGTGGTTCTTAAATAGCTCAATTACTATTCCCAAACTTTAATATATTGTGAAAACAATTCGTTTCGTGGGCATTTTAATTTCATTGATTTCGTGGGTTAACACTAATTCACTGGTCTACGAAGTAATTACAACTTTGATATGATGCGATTCTCCATTTGAATAGGAACTCACAATTCATGTACATACACCAACGCAATGGTGTTTTGTTGAGAAACAACGAAATTTCGGCCCGATTTTTTTTTTATCTTATTGCACATTTTATACGTAAATAAATCAGTGTGCAGATGTCCAATTTTCCTGTACATACATTTTTCTTTTTCAATAAGAAGGCTCCACCTTTTGGCAAATATCCAGCTGAATTCGTTGTAATTTTCATATAATGGTTATGCAGCCATGTAAAGATGGTTTTATGAAAATCTAAGCATTCCGACAGACTAGGGAGTTTTCGCCAATTTGATTATTTTCCATATCGGAACCAAAACGACGGTAAAAAATGAAGAGAAGCATCGCTAATTAACCCTACAACCAAATTCATTTACAACAAACATTTTCATACAGAAAGACTGGAAAATTGAACAAAGTATACACAATGGCTCTGTAATTAATTTATTTTACATTTAACAATCACTTTGATCGTGATGAGAGTTGTCTTCCCTGAAAAAGTTTTTGCAGAGGGATTAAATTCATGACATCAAAAGTGACAATTGTTTTTTGCTTTTTTTATGGAACGTAATTACTCTTAATCATGAACAATTTGGGCATCATTTCACCGTCCAAATAGCGCATGGCATATTTACATGTCAGGCACATATGTAACCAGATGCTATCGCACGGTATACCGTTCTCACGTGCAACACGCATGCATTTGCATAACGATCTTGATAAATAAACAAAAATTGCACAGAGTCAGTGCACTGTATTAGTGAGACTGATTTACTTTACCGAGCGAGCCTCGATCGAAAGCGAAAATCGAAATAATCTCGAGCTTATGAACTGATGAAAGCACGTGATATGTACATTATGAAGACGGTACACGAACACTTCAGTCCGCACTCCGTGAGCTTAACGCATTGCCTTCTTGAAGTCTTCTCATGTCAGTGTCTTCCTGTGAGTCAGTTTATGTCTTTGTAAATGCTCTAACCCATATCAGCCCTCGTCGTAGCACACCCAAAACCAGTATCAGCCCTCTCCGTATCGGCCCGCAAAACCCATATCTTTTGGATTTTTTTTTCATCTTTCAACATTTCAAAAGATAAATAGATCATAAGATAGTAGATCTATCCGTATTTTATTAGTTATTATGTAAAAAACACCAGAATAAAACATGCCTTTTTCCATATCAGCCAGATCCATAATATGTTTATATAGAGGAAGCTTTTTTTCTGAAGAACGGGTAATTACCTGTTCTACAGTAAAGTCTCGATATCGTCTGTTGTCATATCATCGCCACGCACGTGTACTATTGTTTACCCGGTGTAACTATTATTTACACTACGGTATTGAAATTCCCGATACGCAATAAGGAAAAGAGGACACGAAAACACAACAAGACAAAACATGTCTATTAACAAGGGTGGAAAGTCCTTAATCGATGTCTTTGGTTAAAATAACCGTTGAGGTGCTCAATAATTCAGAAGGCATAAGAATGTTTCCACTCTAGAAACGATGTTCGTCAGTGCGACGAAGGAGATTCAGTAATTAGCACACGCATCTTTAGGGTCCATAACATTGACTTGGATGTGAATGATACTCTTCACAGAAATCCGTCTCTGTAATGGCAAGCATTATACTAGGATACGTCACGGTGCTGGTTCTGCCCATGCTAGTATCATGTCAGACGTCCGACGATGTGAAATCTCTTCTCCACAGTGTATTCAACACAAACGCTTACAACAAGTGGGTGCGGCCCAGTGCTAACCAAACGACCAGAACAGATGTCACTCTCGACTTTTACCCTGTCGGTATCATCGCTGTTGACGAGGTGAATGGGAAAATGAGTACTATTGCATATCTATTCATTACATGGAATGACAACTACATTACTTGGTCACCTGATAGCTTTGGTGGTATTACAAAATTATACATACCTCAAAACTATATCTGGAAACCGGACATCGCACTCAACAACGGTTATACAAAGATGAAAGAGTTGGGCGATGCATTTATATTAACAGTTGTCAGGCATGACGGAGAAGTTGAATGGAAACCATATGAAATATTTCAAACAAAATGTATTATAGATATTTCTAACTTCCCGTTTGATAAACAGACCTGTAATGTAACGTTCGGTGTGTGGTCAAGTTTTATCAATGACGTTGATTTAAATTTCCAACTTGGAAAAAACACGATCGGTCTCGACACTTATCAGAACAATACCGAATGGGACATTATATCTACCGCAACAGATTCTCGAGATTCGTTTGCAGATGGAGCTAGCGTAACGTTTTCCCTAACCATAAGAAGACGACCAGAATACTATATGTACCATATTGTTGCCCCAGTGATGCTTCTGTCGATATTGGCGGTATTTACCTTTGCTTTGCCTGTAGAGAGTGGAGAGAAGATGGGATTTTGTATGACCGTGTATTTGGCATTCGCTGTCTTTCTGACTTTAGTAAGTGAATCCCTCCCCGTCAGCTCAACCCAGTCTTTGCTCAGCAGATACTTACTCGTTCTTGTATTGATGGGAACTGCGATTGTCATGGTTACGACGATTGAGTTACGAATCAACTACAGGGACACTGCTTTCTGCAGAATCCCACTTTTACTGAAAGGTCTGGTGCATATAAGCAGGAAGATTCAATGTCAACATCGTGGCAAGGTGTCAGATGAACAGCAAACCGAACAACACGACAGCCCACAGGACATACAAAAACGTGGTATCAAAGAACCCGCAGAAGAGTGTGATGGACATGGAAATGTGTCAGAAGGTATGACCTGGTCAGATGTCACCTCAGCCATTGACCTCTTCTGTTTCTGGATGTTCTTAGCGACAAACATCATCGCTACCTCCGTAATATTTGGCAGTGGGTATCAACAGTCAAAAACATGACATGGTGAGTTGACAAGATCTTTGTCATAAAAAACCACGTCATCATTTACAGCTGAGTAGACTGGAATAAACGGAGTAAAGTATTTTGCTCAAAACAGTGCCGTGCCGTGACTCGAGCCCGCAACCCTTCGGTCACGAGCACGGCGCCCTACCACTAGACTACCGTGTCCCCTTCATGTGATAACCAGGTGTACATATATTTCGAAATGCTGTTTTATTAATCGGGATTTTTGCTTCATTTTAACCATTATTTTATCTTGTTTTGTATTGTGAAGTTACCTAGAACAAAGAAACATCCTCAATATACGTTCACAAAAAAAATCAACCGAAAGACGATGCGACTGGAAAAACAGGGACCAAGACGTTGTAAAACACCAAACGAAAACTGGTTACGTTTATATCATGATTATATATTAATCTATAATCTGACTATTGACCTATTAAATCGTCATGTTATTATTGTGTATGGTTCCAATCTTATTTATAATAAGCATTTATGTTAAGTATCATTATTAGTTGTTAAATTTAATGGATATTGCTGTGTTAGATATCTTCTCATTTCAGACCTGTATTTAGCTCAGAACTACTTCTTTTTAAATTTATTCATCTCTTATTTTGATTTTGTGTATGTATTTATAACTCCTCGTTAATCAAATAAGCACAAATTAGGACGTGCGGTTTATTTGACCAGAGTTGCTTTTTGTTTTAATCCTCAAAACATATCCAACGATTAAAGGTTTATGGAATATGTTTTGTAGAACTTATATAAATGTCTTATTGTACAATTTTAATAATATATTAAAACTTGATGGCACGGTTTATCTTAATATCAAAAGGATGCGCCCGATCCGTTTGGTTAACCACGTGATAAAATCTTGGTTGTTGATTGGCCATATATATGTTTCACCTCCATACCCTGATTGGACATTTGCATTAGTAATCTGATTGGATACAAGAAGTTATATTGCATGTGAATGTAAATTTTTTTAACGGACACCATCATCTTTGTTTTGTTACTTGTCGCTGCTAGATGACTTTCGTCAGTCAACATTGTACAACACAAGATAATTGTTTTCCCCTGATAAGATACACTGTGATCCCAACGTTACATTGCTATGGAAAGTGTAATGAATGACTTCGTCTTCGATTCATGCTCAATCGATATATTGACAAGATATATAATAATGAGTGTCACACTTGGTAAATATATTTCACCTTTATTTCCGTTTTATTTCAGTTACTGTAGCATTTTGTTGTTACATTTTATATTGTTGTTTGTCTTGACAATTCCGGTTTTGTCATTTCAGTTCTTCTTTTATTTGTTCCCGTTACTTTTTTCAGCTTTTGTTTTTATCTTTGTAGTTACTGTTGTTGAATGTTGCTGCTGCTGCTGACGTTTCAGTTACTTTTTCGGCTTCTGTTTTTATCTTTGTAGTTACTGTTGTTGAATGTTGTTGTTGCTGCTGACGTTTCAGTTCCTTTTTCAGCTTCTGTTTTTATCTTTGTAGTTATTGTTGTTGAATGTTGTTGTTGCTGCTGACGTTTCAGTTCCTTTTTCAGCTTCTGTTTTTATCTTTGTAGTTACTGTTGTTGAATGTTGTTGCTGCTGCTGACGTTTCAGTTCCTTTTTCAGCTTCTGTTTTTATCTTTGTAGTTACTGCTGTTGAATGTTGTTGTTGCTGCTGCTGACGTTTCATGTCCTTTTTTCAGCTTCTGTTTTTATCTTTGTAGTTACTGTTGTTGAATGTTGTTTCTGCTGCTGACGTTTCAGTTCCCTTTTCAGCTTCTGTTTTTATCTTTGTACTTACTGTTGTTGAATGTTGTTTCTGCTGCTGACGTTTCAGTTCCTTTTTCCGCTTCTGTTTTTATCTTTGTACTTACTGTTGTTGAATGTTGTTTCTGCTGCTGACGTTTCAGTTCCTTTTTCCGCTTCTGTTTTTATCTTTGTAGTTACTGTTGTTGAATGTTGTTTCTGCTGCTGACGTTTCAGTTCCTTTTTCCGCTTCTGTTTTTATCTTTGTACTTACTGTTGTTGAATGTTGTTGCGGCTGCTGACGTTTCAGTTCCTTTTTCAGCTTCTGTTTTTATCTTTGTAGTTACTGTTGTTGAATGTTGTTGTTGCTGCTGCTGACGTTCCAGGTCCTTTTTTCAGCTTCTGTTTTTATCTTTGTAGTAACTGTTGTTGCATGTTGTTGCTGTTGCTGGTGTTTTAGTTCCTTTTTCAGCTTCTGTTTTTTTCTTTGTAGTTACTGATGCTGAATGTTGTTGCTGTTGCTGGTGTTTTAGTTCCTTTTTCAGCTTCTGTTTTTATCTGTGTAGTTGCTGTTGAATGTTGTTGGTGCGGCTGACGTTTCAGGTCCTTGTTCAGCTTCTGTTTTTATTTTTGTAGTTTCTGTTGTTGAATGTTGTTTCTTTTACTGGTGTTTCAGTTCCTTTTTCATCTTCTGTTTTTATCTTTGTAGTTACTGTTGTTGAATGTTGTTGTTGCTGCTGCTGACGTTTCAGTTACTTTTGGTGATTTCAGCTCATGTACTTTTTATTAACATATTTGCCTTTTTCAGCTCTCGTTGATGCCATTTCAGTAACTGTCATAGTCTTTACAGAGCTATTTTTTTGAGTTCCTTTAGCTGTTTTTTAGTTATTGTTACTGTCTGTTTAGTTGTTGTTGTTGTTGTTTCTCACTCAAAGCTCAGGTTTCATTCATAAGATAATAACGCACCTTCTTATCTATCTAATATTTGAGCATTAGGGCCATGTAGACGAAAAATCGTTTTGTCGTGTTAAGAACTCCAAACATCTTCTTCATAACTCGAAATGTCGACTTACTAACTCAAAATTGCAAGATATAACATCGAATTGTCGACTTAATAACTCGAATAAGTAAGTCAAAATGTCGAGTTATTAACACGAAAAAAGGAACGTTTTCTTTTACATGGCCCCAATGCTCTTCCGTAGATATGCATTTAAGCTTAATGCTATTATCGATCTAACCCTGACATTACAATCAATAGACAGAAAACCTTCAAGCTTTACAGTGAATGCCTTGGGTGCTTCAATCTATTTGTTTTGAATGTCCTTGGTGTCTCTAACAAAATTGTTTTCGGATAAAGGATTTTATTTGTGTCGCTTGAAGCAGTTGACGAACAAGCTCGTTTCACACATTTGGCGACTGCACAATGCGTGTCAACACGTATTTGGTAACTCCACGTTTCGCGGGAAAAATCTATAAACGTTAACTACACATGAATTAGTAATTTACCCTGATTTGTTGGGGGTTTAATGTCCTCGCGACAGTTACGATAATACAAATACAGCCTTAGGAGAAAGTAGGCTATACTTTATATGCTGTGTATATGTACTTTGAGATGAGTGCTATGTCGATTTACGTTTGTCGATGTCAAACCGCTGCTATATGTCGATGCTTGCTATCTAAATGTGACTTCATATTGTGTTTTTTCGCTGAATGATATGTCAGAGTGTGTAATGTCGATGTAAGCTACTTGTATGTCGATGTATTGTAAGAAAAATATGCAATACCGGAGTATCTATGTCGATGTTTGTGATGTCGGAGTATGTAATGTTGGAGTATGTTATGTCAGAGTAAGTTATGATGGAGTATGTTATGTTGGAGTATATAATGTGGAAGTATGTTATGTTGGGGTATGTTATGTTGGAGTATGTTATGTTGGAAGTATGTTATGTTGGAGTATGTTATGTTGGAGTATGTTATGTTGGAAACATGTTATGTTGGAGTATGTTATGTTGGAGTATGTTATGTTGGAGTAGGTAGCATCTATGTTGGAGTATGTTATGTTGGAGTATATAATGTTGGAGAATGCTATGTTGGAGTATGTTATGTTGGAGTATGTTATATTGGAGTATATAATGTTGGAGTATGCTATGTTTGAGTATGTTATGTTGGAGTATGTTATGTGGGAGTATGGTATGTCGATGTATGTTATATTGGAGTATATTATGTTGGAGTATGTTATGTTGGAGTATGTTATGTTGGAGTACGTACAATTTATATTGGAGTATGTTATGTTGGAGTATATTATGTTGGAGTTTGTTATGTTGGAGTATTGTATGTTGGAGTATGTGATGATGGAGTATGTTATGTTGGAGTATGTTATGTCAGAGTAAGTTATGTTGGAGTATGTTATGTTGGAGTATGTTATGTTGGAGTATATTATGCTGAAGTATGTTATGTTGGAGTATATAATGTTGGAGTATGTTATGTTGGAGTATGCTATGTTGGAGTATATAATGTTGGAGTATGATATGTTGGAGTATGTTATGTTGGAGTATGTTATGTTGGAGTATGTTATGTTGGAATATGCTATGTTGGAATATGCTATGTTGGAGTATATAATGTTGGAGTATGATATGTTGGAGTATGCTATGTTGGAGTATGTTATGTTGGAGTATGTTATGTTGAAGTATTTATGTCGATGTATGTTATGTCGATGTGTTTCATTTAAATGTTGCTTTGGTGCATTAATATCGTTGTATGTTATGGAATATTTCAATCGATTTATAGTATGACGTCAGGATATGTTATGTCGGAGTATGTTATGTCGATGTATGTTATGTCGATGTATAGTTAGTGAAGTTATATTTATGTCGATGTATGCTATGTCAATGCATGTTATGTTGAAGGCAGCTATGACGATGTATGCTATGTTAGAATACATTAATTCGGAGTATGTCAGGTCGATGTAAAGAATGTTGGTGTTCGTTATACAATGTATGTTATGTCGGAGTATGTTATGTTGTATGTCGATGCATCCTTTGTAACATAGTCTCACACACAAAGCGTATATGGACATAGAATATATCACGTATGCTTTGTTGGTGCATGTTTTGTTACTTTTACTGATTGTTATGTTGGTGTTATGCCGCATATAACTAAATTTGGTGGATTGAGAAACTTATTTTTCTTTTTGTCTTTGCATAATGAGGACGATATCTATTTCAAAAACACTGATTAAATAGTTAGAAAATGGGAGGGTTGACACTCATCAGCGAGACTCAATTTTATTTACAATAAGATACAGTGTATACAGCCAAATAACAAACATCATTTCATTCAACAAGATAATGTCAGGGCAAAAGTACTTATTACATTAAGAAAATTGCGAAATATACTAAAGGCCCATTGGTATCACGTAAGAGGTGGAGAAACTGACTGAATTTGAAATACACCTCATCAACAGAGATATTGCGTTATTGGGCAAATATAAATTATGCCGGTCAACCTGTCTCAAGTCTAAGCTCTGCTAGCGGGCATGAAAACCAGGGAAAGTCACAAAGGATGTTAGGGTGCATCTAGTGATAACTCCAAAGGAGTTCGGTAATAATAAAAAGGACTTCCGATTTACTATTCCATATATTCTAAAATATATAGATTTTTACAAAACTTGATACATTTTGTTAAATGATTTCGGTATCATTTTTAATTCACACTATAATAGTGTATATTCTGTCAATTTCTATTCTTTGCTATATTAGCATTGTATGTATATTCCACTTCATAGTGTTTTAATCCTAAGTCCTAAGTAATTCTTATGTGATATACAAGTATTCATTCACTATTAACTATGTCTTTTATTTACCTATTCTGAATACTACTTATCTGTGATCACGTTTAATGCTTTTCATATATTAACACCATTTATTATATATATATATCCCGGGGCCTTTGTACATGTAGGTAGGGGACTCCCAATCACTTAGAAACCTGGGATATGTATACTTTCTTTTTCTGTGATGATTTATTAATATATGTGATTATCTCCCTTTACTTGTAATATAATATGTTATTGTTATTTTTACATATGTTTGTCGCAATAATAGCTCTCAAGAGCTAATGTTCCTTGTTTACCCGTATGCGACGTTAAATAAAGTTTCTTGTTTCTTGTTTCTTGTATCCTGCTATTCAATTGGATGAAGCCTCCAATTTCAAAAGTACATGTATTTGTGCATCTAAAAAGATATGAGAAACACTAAACAACAGAACATTTTGCAAAATATATGCCCAATTTTTTGTATTTTCGTATCTAAAATTAATTCAGAACACTAAACAATAAAATGTTGTGTAACATACCAAAGTTGTGGCCATGGGTGATATTTTTGTTAAATGGCTAACCCCTGTATAATGATATGTAAAAAATAAATAAAAATAAAACTGTACTAAAATTGGTATAAGCATGATGAAGTGGGCTATGTGAGCTTCACATTTGTAAAAAAAAAAGAAGATTTTTTTGGTTCGAGAATAAAATTTAGGCCATAATCCTAAAAGGTGCGTGCACATGAAAAGCTAGCTTTACAGGAGGTAAAATTTGGACAACAGCACACGACGCAAAATTGCAAAAAAATCAAGTTTTACAACTTTACTGGGACCCAGATAATACTGCAACCAGGTAGGTAATCTTTAATTTCAGGCAGAGCTTAGGAAAAAAAATACTAGTTGCGGGGGTCAAATTTTGGGTTAAAAGTAGCAATTTTTGGCATTTTTTGGTAATTTGTGATGTGGTAACTATGGTTTTCACACAAGTGACATACATAGAAAAAAGAGGTTTATACACTTCTCAGTACTTTATATGTATTGTAAATGTAATGCAGTTTACAAATATATATACATGTATACATGTGTTGAGTAGGGTAAATCCGCTGTGTTTACATTTCCTCGACATGTGCCTTGTTTATCAGAGTCGAGCCATTTCTACTGTATACTGCTACCTGAACAGTTCAAAACAAAACAGAATTTACTAAATTACTGTTCAGTAAAAAGGAAACGTTCAACGGGAGGTAACTCTTATGTAATAATACAAGCTTAGATAGAACGCTTTTTACTGTTGCCGTCTCTTTACGAGATATGTCATACTTAAGAAAATGTGGTGTTATAACGTAAAGGGACATGCAAACATTTCTTGGAAACGTTTCCTTTCATTCCAAATCGATTTTATTTTAAACAAAAGAGCAGCGTTCACGAGCACGTCACCGATAAAGTTTAGAAGATCACTCAGCTTTAATTACATAAGTGTTTTTCATTTCGGCACAACAACTTCAAAGGCAGAGGGGAGGTAACTGGTATTTTTTTCTTACAATGACAATGACAATTGTTTTATTCTCATCGGCAATACAGTGTAGAGAATACATATATACAAATGGGTGGCAATAATACATGGTGGAACAGGATGGACGTTAGTATTGTAAATTAATTATGTCATTAATATTGGTAATAAATTTAGCCAATGATGTCAATTCATGTTGTGTTACATAATTGAATAATGTATGATATTTAAATGTGTTTGGTCTTTCATAATAATATCTGGACATATGTTTTCGCCTACTATTGAGAATTGGTTGATGTGTACATGTAAACAGATAATGAAATTCGTCGCCAATTTCTCTTAAATAACATTAACTACATAATCTATTTGCACGTGGTATATTGAACCACCTACCACTTTCAATTGGTAACTTAGTATTACATGTTCTAAACTTACAATACGCTTTGGCTAGATTCGGAGGGAGTTCTAGTAAGTACTTTTCTAAACAAAGTTCGTATTTATATATTCTATAATTGGTTCCTTTCGGAGAAGTATACATTTTATTTCTCCAGTTTGATATAAATTTTCCTTTTAGTTTATAAAATATGGTACTTTACATGTACACACTCGTCAATGTACAAGGTGAAAACGGACAACTCGCTGTTTGGATGTTTTGTGTTGCTGAGGAATTTGAAGCGTCATTCACTTGAGGATAAAAGCATGTATTCACCATGGTATTTGATCAAATCAAATGTACTACATGTATTTGATTTGTATTTTTTGCGTGTGGTCCAAAATAGTGATATAAATGTTTGTACTGTTCGAGAAAAATATTAATTATACAATAGACACTTGTTGATCCCCTGGATTCAAATACAGTGTATGACAACGTTACGTCTGCATCATCATCAAAGATCATTTCTAATTTCTTTAAACGTAAAAAGAAACGCCAATTTTTATACTTGAATTTGATGACTTTACACTTCTTTGTCGGAATAGGCATGTTTAGGAATTTTATGATTTTGAGTGATTTTGTTCAACTTACAAGTTATTCAGGGAGCATACTCTAAATATTTCCATTTTATTTTTCGACGATATCTAACTCATTTTCTGTCTTATCAGTAGCGATTCCACTCCTTTTTGTGTCAGAAATTCTGAAAAAAGAGCTCAAATGTATTGAGGGGGATGGGAGAGGGTAGGCACCCCCTTTGTATAATTAGATCGTAAACTTTCCATGCACATAGTTTACAGTCAAGCTACGCGCCAGGCTAGAATGATGACGAGCAGTGTGAGGGCGAAGTCAATATTCAGCATAAACAGTGGGTTTACAATGTACTTTACGGGATATTGGCCACGATTTCTCATAATTTCATATGTAATGATACATCTGAATATGAGTGAGTGACAGCGCGTATCTCTCAATCTATAAAACACATGAACGAAGTGCAATTTCCTCTGGAAAGTGAATATTTTAAATGGTCGAAAAAGGGCAAAGTTCATGACTGTTTACATGGAAATATTGTGAGTCCCATTAATCGTTAGCTTTAATTAATTCCAACCGTCTTATAAATGTTTAGCTTCGGATTTAGGAATGCTACATGTATCCCAGATGTAGCACTCGGTGAGATAATACATGTTGGATTGGAATATATAATAAACTATTTATAACAAAATCAACATTTTTTCTAGATAATAATTTTTATTGAAATATGAAATATGTAAGGATCATCCTTAAGGATTTTTTCTGCACATTGATATTGACGAGGATAAAGGCAGCTAAACACGATAGTACAGGACCGTTTATTATACCCGCTGACCTATATAATCCCGTGCTTTATACAGTATAGTCTTTAGGTCCGCCCCGTCCTGTCAACAGGATGTGGTATTGATTTTTGCTATCGGTTGGAATTCCCGCTAATTTTACCATACCGCGTCTGGCGTTTCACTAAGCGTCACGGCTGAAATCACAGTGTTCAGACCAAGAAGTAGGTCACGTTCATGTTTATGATATCTGAGGACAGGACGGACAGGTATCTTGGACCATGGTTATTCTAAATCACGTGATAAGAATGGTCGTATCAGCCCTATCCCTATATCAGGTACGTATACATGTGCCGTATACACATATGTACATGTTGTAAACGTACAGACACAATATAATGCAGACAACACACCGGTACAAATATGTACCATTGATAACGCGATGTCTGAATATATATAAATTTGAATGGTTCGTGTTGACACACACATTACGTACGCGTGTGTTGGTTGATAAATTGTATCCCCTGTTCTGTTTTTGTTGTCGATGCAACACATATGTCGATTGCTGTCTGTGTTACATAGTGAGTTAACACTGTGCCTGGTTTACCGGCAATAACAATATGTAGTCCTGTCTATGTTTCACAGTGGTGTTGCCCCACTAAAAAATCGTCTGTTCATGCATACGTCTGTGTTTCAGAGATGTGAACGTAACCGTTACGCATTATGGATAATTAATTACAGCACAAGCTTGATACATATGACTATAATAATACAATATTTATATAGCTGATGTCCAATTCAGCCATATCTATAAATACATACATGTATATATACAGTAGACTAGAGCTACAGTAAGTAGTCCGACATTATTATGCATACATGCGTATACGAAAACCCAATAGGAAATGTTAATCCACACCTGGGTCCTGAGGAAATATGACAGAGATTTTGTTCTACCTGGTTTCAATAGGGGCCTGCGCCTTATGACTTTCGGAAAATGTAACTAACAAAAGACATGCTTTTATATGCTTTTTTTTTTAGAGTTGTCTATCTTTACTTACTTTTTACTTTCTTTTAAGTAGAACAGAACGAATCAATTTCTTGGTATGCCCACCCAAATCAATAAGCAATACATTTGATTAAAACTATGCCAAAGAATGATTAATATAATTTGGAGAAAAATCTGTTTAATAATTGCTGTTGAATGAATAAAGGACATCATATATATGTTTGACGATATATCGATTAAGATGTTAAACATGTTTGTTTAAAACAACATGGGGAGAACAGAACACTGATACGTTACTGACATGGTTGTTATATCGATATATAGTCTAAATTCCCGGTCCATCCTGAAACATCGAGTCGAACTTCAAATTTTGTTACTGTCACGGGGTTTTAACAGGTAAATATGCCTTATGAATTAACATGTTCTGTCTGTTTCTATTTATAAATCGGCGCGCGGCGTGAAAACTAGAAAAAAATTGAAGCGCATTTTAGTAGTGACGGCAACCATCTTGGAAACTGCTGGCGATTCAATTTCGTTACATTATTTGATACCGTACCAAATCGGTACAATTGGTACGAGCAGAAGGGTTTTTAACATAAGCCGATAAAATAATCACGTATTGAAAGAACGACGCCGTCTTGCAATGACGTTGCTATGACTATGACGTAATGTTTTTTTTGACGTAACGATATGTTTGTTTCTATTATTTTCATATCCCCCTTTAAATTTGTATTTACAGCCGTTAAATTGGCTCCTTATAAGCGCTATACACCTATACTATGATTTTCCTATACCATTGGATTGATATCCTTAAAGCAATTCTGTCCCTTTTTATACAATATTTCTATAACGATAGAGGGCAGGGGTATATATGAAATAGGGGTCACGTTTTAGTATAGGAAACACACGACTGAAAATAGTCACAATTATAATTGCGATTCCAACAGTCCGATATCAAGCTAATACCCTACGACATCTGCTTCTACCCTTTTCAAATTTGTGTGCATATTTTCTTTTGAATATAGTAAATACCACAACATTAAATATTATTTTATTATATTAATCGTGTTTATTTTTGGTATCATTTCAGAGTAATGCTTTGTGGCGTGATCTAACACTAAGCGACGAAGGGAGCTCAGAATGTCCAGGGGTGTATAACCAGATAGAGTTCTCGTCCAATTGCACTGTATCATGTCCGCGGGCTGCACCACTACAGTTCCAACAGCTATGCCTTGCGTTTTGCCCATATGGGTACCAATACAATTCTCCCGATACGTGTAGTAATGCAACAGGACTTATTGATGATAAGTCATCGAACCACTGTCAGGTGGTTACATGCCCCAGTGATAAGCCGTTATGTTACGACACACAGTGTTTGTCCGTTTGTCCGAATGGAACTCTCCCTGATGAAGGCAATTGCATGCATGATTGTTCAGACACATCTCCGCTTGTCCTGAATGACTCTTGTGTGTCGAGCTGTCCCGCGGACAGCCCATATAACGAATATGGACATTGTGTGTCAGCTTGTTCTACGAGATATTTCCTCCACGGCCAGACCTGTTTCAGAACATGTCCCCAACACACGCACCAGTATCTTTCTACGTGCGTCGATGTCTGTCCACCTGAAGCCCCGAAATCTCTCGGAGTTTGGAATATTAGTCTCTGCGTCACTTCCTGTCCCGAGTTTACATCCACCAATGGCAGCAAGTGTGAAGTTCAATGTCCTAATGGACAGGACTATCTATGGAACGGCTCGTGTGTCAGGGAATGCCCTGTGATAGCTCCGTATGTATATGTATTAACTCGCCGCCTCCCACCGTACGTGATACCAATATGTACACCTGTGTGTCCTGATCACTATTATATCGAAGCAAATAACTGTGTACCAACATGTTCACCCGCCAGGTATCTAATGAACTCCACTTGTGAAGCTAGCTGTCCGGAAACTCATCCATATTTTACTGGAAAATCTCCACCTTTTACATGTGTTCAGAGCTGTAACCGTAAGCAAATTCTAAATATAGACCATTGTGTTAAATCATGTCCTATTGGTCGTCTTATATTCAATAGGACATGCGTAGACGATTGCCCGGTGACACATATCTACAAAGTTAATCAGACGTGTTTGTCTCGTTGTCCATCGCCAATGGTGGTATACAACGGAAGTTGTCAAAGCTCGTGTCCTAGCATTGCCAGGTATTCATACAATGGACAATGTATTAGCGTGTGCCCGAATTCGCATCCATCTTTCCGTCGAACTCAGTCTGGTAACGTTGTATGTCAAACAACTGCGATTTGCCCAGAAGGAGAATTCACGTGGAATAATCAATGTTTTTATCAATGTCCCGATAACACTGTTTTCATCAATTCGACATGTCTGCGAAAATGCCCTTTGTCTCATAAGCTTAAATACCGAAGTGACAAGCATCGATCAGTCCTGTCAATGGAATGTGTTGCAGAATGTGCTGAAAATACATTTATGAAAGAGGATTTCTGTTTTGATCATTGCGATCCGCCATTAGTAGGGTTCCCGGATAATAACACGTGTTTAGAGCGCTGCCCAGACTCTCATAAATGGCGTTCTGTTACTACTACAAATTCCAAGCAATTGGCTTTTACTTGTGTTGCTAACTGTTCTGCACCGCGTTTAGTCGATAATGATAAGTGTCATTTCACATGTCCAGACTCTAAACCGTTCGCTGTGAATCAAACTTGTTTAAAGAGTTGTCCAAACGATTCAAGTTTAAGGACACCGTTTGGGAACGGTATGACTTGTTCAAAAACATGCCCTGAAACCTACATACAGGAAAATGATACTTGTGTATTAAAATGTTCACATGGTAAAGTTATAATAAACAAAGTATGTGTGGATGTTACAAATTGTGCTAATGAATACCAATTTATCGAGTATTCACCCCATGGTACTATATGCCGGAAGCGTTGCCTAGACAACCAGTTCGTTGATAACATCCAGTGTGTGACGTCATGTCCGTCATTTTCTGTTGGGCAATTATGTGTTGAGACGTGTCCAAGCGATCAAAAGTTTACACGAGGAGAGCACAATTCATCAGACGGTCATGCTGATAGAAAATGTTACGAAGAATGCCCCAGCAAGACATACGCGAATGGGACCAAGTGCATGGCCATTGATTGTCCAATGAAATATCTTGCTGATTCTCGAACATGTGTGTCTTCATGTACTATCTCCCATCCGTACTTAGAGGAACTCTTCAAGTGCGTGAATAAGTGTTCAGACGGTTACATAATAATGGGAAGAACTTGTATAAGAAAGAGTTTTTGTCTCAAGGATAAAGGTTTCTTTGTGTATGATAAACAATGTGTGAATTCGTGCCCCACTGGTACCTTCGTGAATTATATCCGTGACGGCTGTATTTTATCTAGTATAGTATACCTTTTGATAGTAACTGGAGTGATCTGTACTGTGTTGTTAACTTCTGGTGCGGTTTGGTTCTACTACAGCAAGAAAAGAAAGAATTGCAAGACCTGTTTCTCCATGATGCAGGTAAGTTGTAACTGTAGAAAACGTGCATTTTTCCCGCAAAACATGGCTATTTTGGAGAGTTGTTTTGTCAAATGTTTCATGAATCGACAGAAACCACCCAGAAAGATAACATGATTATCATTGTATTTTTTTCTATCAAAAGTATTTCATCTGTGTGTTGCAAGTTTATCTTTCAAGATACATGTGTAAGGCTATGCTGGTGGATTGTATAGTCCCCGAGGCCAGCAATAACGTTGACAACCACAGTGATTTGATTCATGTAGTGGCGTGGTTCATAATATACACATTTCACTAATTAATATCATATTGACCAGTTCTCCTCTAAACTCATCTAAATGGTGAAATTCATAATGTAAGTGATATTTTGTACCTCCCCTACTGTTTCAGCAGTAGTGTAAACCAGTTTTGATTTCCAGTTTTTAGCCCTTAGCATTAATGATGAGTCCTAGAAGGACGAAACAGCTGATGATGAAGTTCTATTTATATTTTGCTGTATCTATTACCTGTTTGTTTGTGTGTTATGTTCATCTTTAGCCCGAGGTTCCTCTGGCCCTAACACCAGACTTAGACATTTTGACATATGCCAGAGCGCACTGCTATTTGAAAACATGGAATTCTCCAACACCATTTGGTATCGGAGAGTTGTGAGGTGTTGACAAGAAAAATCTACTATGACACAACACAACACATCCCTCACATATATATATAAATTGATTATTTATTAATCCAAATTAGCTCTTATTATTACCAACAGCTACCAAATGCCGTCAGTAGAGTCCTCGATTTTCAATCGTTCAAAATTGCCCACCTGAGCGAACGCCATTTTTGTAGGTCATGGGGTGACTAATCAACAAACCGTACTGATCCGGACCGAAAACGGAAGATATCATTCTTGTTTAGAAGATGTCCGGACCGCGTCTTTTTTGTTGATTAGTCACTCCCCGTTACCAAACGGTTTCTGAGAATTCAACATTTTCAAATAGCAATGCGCTCTGGCCCCACACACCAGACATCTATATGTCAACATGTCTAAGTCTGGTGTTAGGGCCAGATGAAACTCGGGACTAGTTCATCCTCTAATCGAACATATCCTACCGGATTCGCTGTTTCCACGCTTCGTGAAGTATGTTTTAACAATGTAAGGTAAGAGTGGAATTCAATTGATTTTCTTAAATCATTTAATTATTATTTTCAGGGGCGATATGCCAGGGACATTCCGCTGTTAACGGCAGAATCACTGACAGAAGATGATACACTGGCAGAAACAGGAAACGACCCTGAAAGGACGAGGGACGTGGTTCTATGAACAGTGTTAAAGTCCAGGGAAATTACAGGGATGGCACGTATATTACAATTATACAATTGTGTAAGTTGGGTTTGTGTCATTTGCAAACCTTATTTATGTACGTTGGTAAATTGTAAATCTTCGACATGAAAGGACCACAGGAAAAACCATTAACCAACGATTAAGGAAATTGAAAGTTTGTTCGGCAAAATTAAAAGCGTTTTCTTCACCTTAGGTGGCCATCCGTCTTCGACACCAGGGGTCACGCTCACTTTTCTCTCTGCATCCCTGAATATGGCATAGCAAAATCGAAGGTTCTATCAAAAGAATTTGGTGGTCGCGTAACGGTAAAAGTGACTGGCTTGGAAGTCGGGTGTCGCTCCTTTGTAATCTTCAAAAGATAGGTACAGTATCAGACCAACGATCGGTCAGGATTTTATTTTACCAGATACCAATCAAATAGCTAGCCGCGTGCCTTAAATGTTGATATGGCACACTCCAGGGGTGCAGAGAGCGAACGTGAGCGTAACCCCTGGAGTATCGAGGATGGTGGCCATCATGCTTTAAAAAAAACTGTATAGGTCAACACTAAACGACCTTCATTTACAATTTAATTTATGACAACGATAGAGAATGTGAACTCTTAAACAACTATTGTACATGTACAAATCGGTGATATAGTATATTTAGTTTGTGGAGTACACGGCAGTGGTGAAGTTTTCATCTCTTATAGAGAAATCGTGAGGTATATATCAGCAAACGGTTAAGTGATTGTGAAGTACACATATTTGTTATTGTAATTGTGAAGAACGCATATTTGTTAGAGTAATTGTTAAGTATACATATTGAATAGAGTATTTGTAAAGGACATATCAGCGTTAGAGTAAGTGTGAAGTACATATTTGTGTAAGAGTAATTGTTAAAAACACATTATTTGTGAGAATAATCGTGAAGTACATATCAGTGTTAGAGTAATTGTTTAGTACAAATATTTGTAAAAGTAATTGTGAAGTGTGAAGTACATATCGGTGTTAGAGTAATTGTGAAGTGTGAAGTATATATCGGTGTTAGAGTAATTGTGAAGTACATATCGGTGTTAGAGTAATTGTGAAGTACACATTATTTGATAGTAATTGTGAATTACACATTATTTGATAGTAATTGTGAAGTACACATTGTTTGATAGTAATTGTGAAGGACCCATATTTGTTAGAATAATTGTGAAGTAAACATATTTGGTTAAGTACTTGTGAAGTATACATCAGTGTTGGAGTAAGTGTGAAGTACACATTATTTGTAAGAGTAATTGTGAAGTACACATCATTTGTTGGTGTAATTGTGAAGGACACATATTTGTTAAAATAATTGTGAAGTACACATCAGTGTTAAAATAGGTGTGAAGTTCATATAGCTGTTAAAGTAATTGTAAAGTATACAATATTTATTAGAATAATTGTGAAATACATATATTTGTTAGAGTAGCTGTGAAGTACATATCGGTGTAAGAGTAATTGTAAAGTACACATATTTGTTATAGTAATTGTGAAGTACACATCATTTGTTGGTGTATTTGTGAAGTACACATATTTGTTAAAATAATTGTGAAGTACACATCAGTGTTAAAATAGGTTTGAAGTTCATATAGCTGTTAAAGTAATTGTAAAGTATACAATATTTATTAGAATAATTGTGAAATACATATATTTGTTAGAGTAGCTGTGAAGTACATATCGGTGTAAGAGTAATTGTAAAGTACACATATTTGTTATAGTAATTGTGAAATACATTTTTTTGTTATAGTATACTGTACATAGATTTGTTTTATCGGATAAATAAACCCTTATTTCTGTATTTGGATTTTAAAGGTTAAAACATCTGCAGACTTTGCTTGAAAGATATGATAATGTAAATAGAATATACATTTTCATTTCAGTAATAATTACCATAACTTTAGTATGCATATACAATACCTACACCCATCTTTGTAGCCCAAAAACAAAAGATTCAAATATCCCTACCTCCCTANGGAGAATAGCATGATAGGTTATCTGTCACTTGTTGTTATACATGTACAATACAAATACAGCAGTGTTTGTTCAAATGCTTATTTTGTATTTTGTTGTTGTTATTTTTACATGACATAGAGGTCGTTTTAGCTCATTTACCGACATTTGAAGGCATATGTCGGAGAAATTATGTGTTCTTTTACAGTATCACATGTATGATTTTGTAAAAAGTCTGGAAATATTGATATTATATTAATTGTTGAAAGGTTAAACTTACATGTGAATGCATCCGAAAATGTGGTGATATAATTATACAAATGTCAAAAGTGAAGTGCTCTGCGCAATACATCTGTTTCGTCCCTATAGGGCATCGGTGATGATAGGGGTAAAAAAGATAGACACCTGAATGGGTCTGAACTATTGTTAAACTAAAGGGGAGGTACATGTGCGTAAAACAGTTAGTTAAACGAATTTGAAAAAGTACTAATTTCAAATCAATTATGAGTTAAGTGAGTATCTTTTGCACCATCTCACTGCAGAAAAGAGATAGATGTGGCTAAGAGATAAGTTTGCCTATCAAGACTACGGCACAGCTCGGGGACTACGAAATCCACCCGCTGAGTCTTCCACAAAACATAGGTTACAACTTGTCTGTCTTCTTTTATGATGTTGAGTTATTGGGAAGTTTCATCACGAGATTTGTAGAAATCTGCAATTATTCCCAGCAGTGAGATACCTACACTTTAACAAACAGGTTATACACCAATTTGATTGATGATGTAATTGTAAATTTCAATATTTGGACGTGTCCTTATTTAATATCTAGCATATGAAATAGACATTTCAAAAGTATTTTTATATATACAATGTATATTACTTATTAGCATACATCATAACAAAAACAGTGGTTAATGTTTATCAACGGTGAAGTGAATGGTCCTTATTCACAGGACTTCGGTTTCTTTATGAGTTTCACGCACTTGCCTCTCTATTTTCATAGTAGTGAAACCCAACATCGAATCCGAATGTTTGGCTCATATCATCACCGAGTTGATTTAAACATATTTTATTGCAAATAAATATTTAAAAATTTACTGGACACAAGTTTTCACAACTTATCACAGTCCTTTTCTTCAAATACATGTATATAAACAATAACTTGATAAGGTAATTTACGCAATATATATATATTATGTTTGTATATGGAAATAGAAAATTGAGAGGAAGAAAAGATGGATAGTGTAACGAAGTAAAGGATAGTAACACAGGTAGAGTCGGAGAAAAAAGAATGATAGAGAGAGAAAGATGATCATATTCAGCCAAACCTGTTGCATTTGCTGATATAATTGTGGACAGATTTTGCAGGTGAGGTATTTTCATCATTGTTGAATTAAGGATCGCCATATAGGAGCAAGTCTAAAGTTAAATCATCACGAAAGGTTGTAGCTCTCTTATTAATAGATTACGATGCTGGGTGTATATGGGACAGACACAGAGGAAGTGATATGAGTCTTCACATGGATTACCGCATGCACATTCAGCTGTATAAGATAAATTTGCTCTAAATTGGTGCTCACACGGTTTCACATACGGCAATGAAGTATATTTAATTTACGGGAACCCCATACCAAAAAGCATTTATTATGTAGTTTACCTTTTGATTTTATATTTGTTTTAAATGAACTGAGAGAAACCAAATTCCTTATACATATATCTAGGTCATTCCACATTTTTAGGTCACCTGAGCTTTGCTCAAGTGACCTATTCCAATCGCTTTTCGTCCGTCGTCGTCGGTCGTCCGTCGTCCGTCGTGCGTCGTGCGTAAACTTTTACATTTTCAACTTCTTCTCAAGAACCAGTGGATGGATTTTTTTCAAACTTGGTCAGAATCATCCTTGGTAGATGAGGCTTCAAAATTGTAAAATTGGGATTCCTANGACGTCCGTCGTCCGTCCGTCGTCCGGCGTCAACTTTTTACTTGAAACAACTTCTTCTCAGTAACCAAAAGGCCTAGGGTGATGAAATTTGGCCAGAAGCATGCTGGGATGAAGGGCTAACAAGTTTGTTCAAATAAATGACCTTCATCAATTTTCAAGGTCACAGGGGTCAAAATGTAAAAATCTTTAAGCAACTTCTTCTGAATAACCGAGAGGCCTAGGGTGATGATATTTAGCCAGTAACATGCTAGGGTGAAAGGCTACCAAGTTTGTTCAAATAAATGATTTTGACTTATATTCAAGGTCACAGGGGTCAAATATGTTTAAAACCTTTAAACAATTTCTTCTGAATAACAAAGAGGCCTAGGGTAATGATATTTGGCCAGTAACATGCTGGGTTGAAGGGCTACCAAGTTGTTCAAATAAATGACCTTCATCAATTTTCAAGGTCACAGGAGTCAAATATGTTAAAATCTTTAAACAATTTCTTCTGAATAACCAAGAGACCTAGGATAATGATAGATGGTCAGTAACATGCTGGGATAAAGGTCTACCAACTTTGTTTAAATAAATGACCTTGATTTATATTAAAGGTCAAAGGGTCAAATATGTATGAAACCTTTAAACATCTCCTTCTGAATAACCAAGAGGCATAGGATAATGATATTTGGCCAATAACATGCTGGAATGAAGGGCTACCACGTTTGTTCAAATTAATAACCTCCATCCATTTTCAAGGTCACAGGGGTCAAATATGTATAAAACCTTTAAACAACTTCTTCTGAATAACCAAGAGGCCCAGGATAATGATATTTAGCCAGTAACATGCTGGAATGAAGGGCTACCAAGTTTGTTCAAATGAATGACCTTGAATCATATTCAAGGTCAATGGGGTCAAATATGTTGTAATCATTTAAACATCTCCTTCTGAATAACCAAGAGGCCTAGGGAGATGATATTTGGCCAGTAACATGCTGGGTTGAAGGGTTACCAAGTTTGTTCAAATGAATAACCCTCGCCCTTATTCAAGGTCACCGTGGTCAATATATGTTTAAATCTTTAAATGATTTGTTCTGTATAACCAAAAAGTCCAGGGTAATGCTATTTTGATAGAAGCATGCTGGGTTGGAAGACTATAAACTCTGTTCAACCTAATATCCTTGTTCGACATTCAACGTCACCGTTGTCATATGTTTAAATATTTTAATAGGTTCTTATTAATCAAACACCAATATTCCGCCTGTAGTTGTATTTTAGTCCACTTTTAAGATAACAAGTGTGAAATTAATACCAGGTGAGCGACTCAGGCCCATTGGGCCTCTTGTTTCACACGTTACGATTCTAGTCAATAAGTCAAAGGACAAGCCACTTTGAAAATATAATCTCAGACACAGCAACATAAAGTATGATCAAATGTCACCAAATTACTCATTTATTATTTACAAGACTATCAATTCAAACGATAAAACTTTCATTCCTTAGATAATTTTTATTTGTAAAAGGCGAGTGTTTGACCCGTATCATTAGTACTAATATTAATACACTACCTCTTCAGTGTCCCTTATATAAAAATTGTTTCATTGTCAGGAGCTACGTTATCGCAGCTACATATCATAAGCCAGATTCAAGTTCAGGTCTGCATATAATGGTTCTGGCAGATCCTTAGTCACACAAATTTGAATTCTTGAGACAAACAACTCAACAAGGAAGTATAGGTTCAAAGAGATATTCATTTGGAGTTTAAATTTTAATTCACATTATCATATAATAAGTTCAGCAGGAAAGGTCACAAACATGAGATATAAGGGTTCTTAAAAGTTTCAAACAATGACAAGCAATATATAAAAATTCTTAAGAATAACAAAAACATGGGCCCTGAAATATGTTGGCGGTAATCTTGTTGGAAAATTAAATGAGGGGCAATTGTAATAGGCAAGGTGTTACTGTAGTGAAAAGTATATGTACATTCACGGGGCCAAATCTGTGATCCCAAATGTTGTAGTTTAGTCAGAGTATACTGCTGAGCTAAAAGGGAATCCCTCCAGACATTTAGCTAGAATACATATCCATTATAAAATATAAAAAATAAACTGACTGTTTATTCAGTTTATTCATGGTTAGATCTAAGACGAATGTTTTCCGTCCAACAGAACAAATGGTAAGAATTCCTTAAAAATATTTGACCCATGTGTAGTTGAAATCAGGTCAAAATTCAATATTCTTTTTGCAGTCTCGACAGGGATTCATTTAGGCCATTTTTACTACCTTTTTCCCCATTATCCCCTTTGATATCTTGATATCTACACACCAATTATTTTTTCCGTGTAACTATTGTTTGTGAAAGCCAAAAGAACACATATCCATAGGCACTAAGATATAAGTATCTCTTCTCATACCTTATTATTTTTCCTAATGTAATATTTTCAGTATCATTTTTATCAAAACAAAGCATTTGGTCAAGTTTTAGCCCATACTTCTGTACATGTAGATACGTAACATGCCAGTCACTTTACCTCTTTTTTGCTGAAAGGGTAGTAACTTATAAAAGCTGGATAAATACCCGCTTTATCGCACTTCATGTTAGTAAGCTACCTGGCTACCGATCAGGAAACAAATTTGTTCAAATGAATGACATTGACCCACTCTATGTCAAAACTGTTAAAACCATTAGGTAACTTCTTCTGAATAACCTAGGGACTAAGGTGATGACTGATCCAGTATCATGCTGTGATTGAAGGCTATCATATTCAAATAAATAAACTTGACCCACTTCCAAGGTTGCAGGGATCAAATTTGTGAAAACCTTACAATGACATCTGATAGAGGTGTAAGGTCATATTAAGCATATAGCTTCATGGTGTAAAGTTACATGAAGCAGTCTGTATGAATGCTTTAGACTAACCAACTTTGGAGGAATAATCGGTAAAATTAATTAAAATCTTCCAACATAGATTCATAAGGTATAGAGTAATTATGTCATGCTACTTGGAACTAAACCATCTGTGAACGAGTGATGTGAGTGATACAGGTCCTATGATTGGTTACTTGATCACTGTGGCATTGAAAGTAGTTCAGTCATGTTTTAATGCAGCTTTTGCATGTCTCTATGTCATCAAATTAATGCGAAGTTAATCGAATGCTATTTAAACGATGGAAATGTTTCAAGAAGTGGTGTTACAGTCCTATAGTATGCATTGTTATTGCTGAGTACCAGTACCATAAAGTATTGTAGGTGAAGAAGCAGATCCAAGACCATATTTTTGCAAGTCTTTCACATCTCAAGTTAATTTGAACCAATTTTGTTATAGAGCTGGGCACATTCACTTCTGCTTGGAGTCAAACCTCGGACACATACATAACACCTATGCATACCTAATATTCTAAAACCTATCAAACATCCAACACCTTCCTAACATCCTATACCTACCTAACATCCTACACCTACCTAACATCCTACACTATCCTACACCTACCTAACATCCTACACTATCCTACACCTACTTAACATCCTACACTTTCTCAACATTCTACACTATCCTACACCTACTTAACATCCTAACACATATCTAACACCCTACACCTTGTTAACTTCCTAATCCCTACCAAACATCCTAACACCTACCTAACACCCTACACCTTGTTAACATCCTAACCCCTAGCAAACATCATATACCTACCTAACATCCTAACACATATCAAACATCAAACATCTACCTAACATCCTACACCTACCAAACATCCTAAAACCTACTTTACATCTTAACACCTACCTAACATCCTATACCTACCTAACATCCTAACACCTTTCTAACATCCTAAACCTACCAAACATCCTAACCCCTACCTAACATCCTACACCTACCAATCATCCTAACACATACCTAAAATCCTACACCTACCTTACATCCTATACCTACCTCAAACATCAAACATCTACCTAACATCCTACACCTACCAAACATCCTAAAACCTACTTTACATCTTAACACCTACCTAACATCCTATACCTACCTAACATCCTAACACCTTTCTAACATCCTAAACCTACCAAACATCCTAACCCCTACCTAACATCATATACCTACCTAACATCATAACACCTACCTAACATTCTACACCTACCTTACATCTAATGCCTACCTTACATCATATGCCTACCTAACATCTTAACACCTACCTAACATCCTACACCTACCAAACATCATAACACATACCTAAAATCCTACATCTACCTTACATCCTATACCTACCTTACATTGTATATCTACCTAACATCCTAACGCCTACTAACATTCTACACCTACCTTACATCTTATGCCTACCTTACATCCTACACCTACCTTACATTCTACACCTGCCTTACATCCTAAACCTACCAAACATTCTAACCCCTACCTAAAACCCTTACACCTACCAAACATCCTACACCTACCTTACATTTTATGCCTACCTTACATCCTTTGCCTACCTTACATCCTACGCCTACCTAAAATCCTACACCTACCAAACATCCTAACCCCTACCTAACATCATATACCTACCTAACATCCTAACACCTACCTAACATTCTACACCTACCTTACATCTAATGCCTACCTTACATCATATGCCTACCTAACATCCTAACACCTACCTAACATCCTACACCTACCTAACATCCTACACCTACCAAACATCATAACACATACCTAAAATCCTACATCTACCTTACATCCTATACCTACCTTACATTGTATATCTACCTAACATCCTAACGCCTACTAACATTCTACACCTACCGTACATCTTATGCCTACCTTACATCCTAACCCCTACCTAACACTTTACACCTTGTTAACATCCTAACTCCTACCAAACATTACATACCTACCTAACATCCTAACACCTACCCAACACCATACACCTACCAAACATCCTAACCCCTACCAAACATCCTAACCCCTACCTAACATCATATACCTACCTAACATCCTAACACCTACCTAACATTCTACACCTACCTTACATCTAATGCCTACCTTACATCATATGCCTACCTAACATCCTAACACCTACCTAACATCCTACACCTACCAAACATCCTAAAACCTACTTTACATCTTAACACCTACCTAACATCCTATACCTACCTAACATCCTAACACCTTTCTAACATCCTAAACCTTCCAAACATCCTAACCCCTACCTAACATCCTACATCTACCAAACATCCTAACCCCTACCTAACATCCTAAAACCTACCTTACATCCTAACACCTACCTAACATCCTACACCTACCAAACATCATAACACATACCTAAAATCCTACATCTACCTTACATCCTATACCTACCTTACATTATATATCTACCTAAGATCCTAACGCCTACTAACATTCTACACCTACCGTACATCTTATGCCTACCTTACATCCTAACCCCTACCTAACACTTTACACCTTGTTAACATCCTAACTCCTACCAAACATTACATACCTACCTAACATCCTAACACCTACCCAACACCATACACCTACCAAACATCCTAACCCCTACCAAACATCCTAAAACCTACCTTACATCTTAACACCTACCTAACATCTTATACCTACCTAACATCCTACACCTTTCAAACATCCTTACCCCTACCCAACATCTACCTAACATCTTATTCCTACCTTACATCATATGCCTACCTTGCATCCTACACCTATCTTACATCCTACGCCTACCTAACATCCTTAACCTACCAAACATTCTAACCCCTACCTAAAACCCTTACACCTACCAAACATCCTACACCTACCTTGCATTTTATGCCTACCTTACATCCTTTGCCTACCTTACATCCTACGCCTACCTAAAATCCTACACCTACCAAACATCCTAACCCCTACCTAACATCCTACATCTACCAAACATCCTAACCCCTACCTAACATCCTACACCTACCAATCATCCTAACACATACCTAAAATCCTACACCTACCTTACATCCTATACCTACCTTACATTATATACCTACCTAACATCCTAACGCCTACCTTACATTCTACACCTACCTTACATCTTATGCCTACCTTACATCCTAACCCCTACCTAACACTTTACACCTTGTTAACATCCTAACTCCTACCAAACATTACATACCTACCTAACATCCTAACACCTACCCAACACCATACACCTACCAAACATCCTAACCCCTACCAAACATCCTAAAACCTACCTTAAATCTTAACACCTACCTAACATCCTATATCTACCTAACATCCTACACCTTCCAAACATCCTTACCCCTACCCAACATCTACCTAACATCTTATTCCTACCTTACATCATATGCCTCCCTTGCATCCTACACCTATCTTACATCCTACGCCTACCTAACATCCTTAACCTACCAAACATTCTAACCCCTACCTAAAACCCTTACACCTACCAAACATCCTACACCTACCTTGCATTTTATGCCTACCTTACATCCTTTGCCTACCTTACATCCTACGCCTACCTAACATCCTACACCTACCAAACATCCTAACACATACCTAAAATCCTACATCTACCTTACATCCTATACCTACCTTACATTATATATCTACCTAACATCCTAACGCCTACTAACATTCTACACCTACCGTACATCTTATGCCTACCTTACATCCTAACCCCTAACTAACACTTTACACCTTGTTAACATCCTAGCTCCTACCAAACATTATATACCCACCTAACATCCTAACACCTACCCAACACCATACATCTACCAAACATCCTAACTCCTACCAAACATCCTAAAACTTACCTTACATCGTAACACCCACCTTACATCCTATATCTACCTAACATCCTACACCTTCCAAACATCCTTACCCCTACACAACATCTACCTAAAATCTTATTCCTTCCTTACATCATATGCCTACCTTGCATCCTACAACTATCTTACATCCTACGCCTACCTACCATCCTTAACCTACCAAACATTCTAACCCCTACCTAAAACCCTTCCACCTACCAAACATCCTACACCTCCCTTACATTTTATGCCTACCTTACATCCTTTGCCTACCTTACACCCTACGCCTCCCTAACATCCTACACCTACCAAACATCATAACACATACCTAAAATCCTACACCTACCTTACATCCTATACCTACCTTACATTATATACCTACCTAATATCCGAACAACTACCGAAACATCCTAAAACCTACCTAAAATCCTAACACCTACCTAACATCCCATACCTACCTTACATCCTAACACCTACCAAACATTCTATACCTACCTTACATCCTACACCTACCTAACATCATATACCTAGCTTACATTATATACCTACATAATATCCGAACAACTACCGAAACATACTAAAACCTACCTAAAATCCTAACACCTACCTAACATCCCATACCTACCTTACATCCTAACACATACCTTACATCCTCACACCTACCTAACATTCTATACCTGCCTTACATCCTAACCCCTACCTAACATTCTATACCTACCTTACATCCTACACCTACCTTACATTTTATGCCTACCTTACATCCTTTGCCTGCCTTACATCCTACGCCTACCTAACATCCTTAACATACCAAACATTCTAACCCCTACCTAAAACCCTTCCACCTACCAAACATCCTACACCTCCCTTACATTTTATGCCTACCTTACATCCTTTGCCTGCCTTACATCCTACGCCTACCTAACATCCTTAACATACCAAACATTCTAACCCCTACCTAAAACCCTTCCACCTACCAAACATCCTACACCTCCCTTACATTTTATGCCTACCTTACATCCTTTGCCTACCTTACACCCTACGCCTCCCTAACATCCTACACCTACCAAACATCCTAACCCCTACCTAACATTCTATACCTACCTTACATCCTACACCTACCTAACATCCTAAATTATCCTACACCTACCTTACATCCTATGCCTACCTTACATCCTAGACCTACCTTACATCTTATGCCTTCCTTACATCCTATGCCTACCTTACATCCTACACCTACCTAACATCATATACCTAGCTTACATTATATACCTACATAATATCCGAACAACTACCGAAACATCCTAAAACCTACCTAAAATCCTAACTCCTACCTAACATCCTATATCTACCTAACACCTACCTAACACCATAAACCTTGTTAACATCCTAACCCCTACCAAACATCCTAAAACCTACCTTACATCCTAACCCCTAACTAACACTTTACACCTTGTTAACATCCTAGCTCCTACCAAACATTATATACCCACCTAACAGCCTAACACCTACCCAACACCATACACCTACCAAACATCCTAACTCCTACCAACCATCCTAAAACCTCCCTTACATCGTAACACCTACCTAACATCCTATACCTACCTAACCTACCTTACACACTATACCTACCTTACATTATATATCTACCAAACATCCTAACGCCTACCTAACATTCTACACCTACCTTACATCCTAACACCTACCCAACATTCTATACCTACCTTACATCCTAACACATACCTTACATCCTAACCCCTACCTAACATTCTATACCTACCTTACATCCTAACCCCTACCTAACATCATATACCTACCTTACATTATATACCTACCTAACATCCTAACACCTACCCAACACCATACACCTACCAAACATCCTAACCCCTACCTAACATTCTATACCTACCTTACATCCTACACCTACCTTACATCCTATGCCTACCTTACATCCTAACACATACCTTACATCCTAACACCTACCTAACATTCTATACCTACCTTACATCCTAACACCTACCTAACATCCTATATCTACCTAACACCTACCTAACACCCTACACCTTGTTAACATCCTAACCCCTACCAAACATCCTATACCTAACTAACATCCTAACACATATCAAACATCATAACCACTACCTAACATCCTAATACCTACCTAACATCCTATACCTACCTAACATCCTATGCCTACCTTACATCCTACACCTACCTTACATCCTATGCCTACCTTACATCCTACACCTACCTTACATCTTATGCCTACCTTACATCCTACACCTACCTTACATTCTACACCTACCTTACATCCTAAACCCACCTAATCATCTCTAAGTGTTGTGCGCAGTTCGTGTCCATTACCAGCGTGGTGTTGGTTCCTTTTTTACACTTGGCTAGTCTATTGTCGGGCTAATGTTTTTATTTTCAAATGTTATGAACAAAACATTAGAACTCTTTCGCCCTTTTTAAACAACAGAACTTCACCGTGATAAGAGAGACTCAAACTGCTTATTTAATCACACATTGACATATAATTTTCATAGACACGTTCATATCAACATCCTGTTTTGTTTACTGAACACGATAAATGAATAGGATGAATAAAATAAATTTCAATCGGTAAAAAACTATCGCGATAACTTAAATATTATAACTTCTTGTGAACGCATACATCCCAATTCTGTGTCATAGTTTTACAAGCTTATCAATGCCTCTGTGATGCCCTGACGATACACCTGGTGCTATTAATCAGTAACGCGGAAAGATAGACATAGTGGCGTTGATTTCCTATCGCAGGTCTAGAAAGATATTTTACCTAACCTATATAACGACTTCCGGTCTTTATGCGCATCTCTTTATAGCGGACCTTTCTAGATAAACATCTACCTCGTGATATCAGTAACATACACCCCTATATCTCCCGTGTCAAAAACTACGTTTCAAAGGTCGGGTAAGTGGGGCATTAACATAACTATTTTAAAATAATGTTCTGTTTCATGAAATCAATGGAATGATTGTTATATCGTTTCTGCCATAATTCTTCAAGAAAGTGTCATCAAATGTTTGCCAAAAATAGTCATAACATTGTATCGAAACGAGGTTTAGGACTATTTAAATGTACATATGTTCATTGTTAGAGAATGCCAGTAAATTATCAGTTATAAATATGTTCAATTATTGTAGATTAGAGTAAACGCAACCGCTGTTTGTTTACATTTACTCGCCGCACTTGCTTAGAGGATTTTGAAAGATTGTAAGTGTTATCGGTCGTTTTATAGGAATAACGTGTAATGCTCGGCTTCAATGGATGTTGTTCTCGCTGTGTATTATGTAGTTTACCTTAGTAATGTTCTGTTAATCGTACCATTTTAGGCACCGCAAATCTTGTAAACTCCGTGCAGTGTGGTCTGCTACAATAGCGTGTTCTGCGCATGTCCGGTGCCGGAAGTAGTGTTCCGGTTCTGTGTTATATTAATCAGACTTCTCTCCATTTTTATGTACATCCCGTTTATGTCATCCACGATTCATTTATAAACATTATTCATTATTTAATATTACATCTGTAGAGAAAGGGGAATTAGAAAATTATCAATATTTTTATAGAATAATGCTGCTGGGATATGAATAGCTGACTATATATTAGATATGCCATTTGTTTTGATACTTTAAATGATAAGGGGTATGTAAATTAAAATGTAAATCACACGTATCAGAATTTTTAAAATAGCCAACATATGACTTTAATATTACGATGCTTACTTCAGTTTGAATATGTGTATCATCATGTGTTATGTGTATTATAATCACGATAAATGCTGGTTCTATATTCATGTGAAGTTACTAGCAATTCGGAAAGTGCAAAAACATCGTAAATATGCCCTTGATGCTGTCCTATACACAGGTCTGTTAATTGTTCAATAAACTAAAAAAAAATAAAAAATCTATATACTAAATTCTTATTTTGACATACAGTAATTTATATTTGAAATCGTAATTATTTTCCAAAAGTATATATTTTTATAAATTAAACTGAAAACACGTGTTCGGTTATAATGTCACACTATAATAATGTCACGATTAAAACACTAGAAGTACATGTACATAATTACTGTATGTATATAACTCAGATATCGAGACCAAGAAAAATTGGCCCAACGAAAATATCTGATTTCACAGTAAACGGACAAGTATTCTGCCACATTCATTTGAATAGGCATACTTTACGTTCAGTTTTCGGCAAAATGTCAAAGAGAACCACGTCTCCGGGACAATTCTTTAATATTAAGCCTATCAGACATATATCAGCAAAGAGTAAGTCAAAACAAATCACGAAATCTACAGAGAAAATATTTGTTTACCTGTGTCTTTTAGGTTACGTGGTCCAGAGGAAACAACAACGATGGAGCAATTGAAAGAAGCTAGCGATTTAAAAAACTTTGACCCAGAATGGTACATGCAGAACGTCATTGCATCAGATGAAGCTGCTTACAACATGAGGTTTGATTTCGATGTCCTTCACAAGTTCTTTAATGAATGTAAGTGAAAATGATAGACGAATGCGCAACACACATGTGATTGTACCTATAAGACTTCGGTAATATATACAACATACCCAAATGAATTAAACAGCGCTATACCGGTTTTCGTCATTCTAGGACTCATTGGTTTCTCACAAATTCTTCAATGAATGTAAGTCGAAATGATAAACGAATGTCAAACTCCCTGGTCAATTGGTAATTTGGTAATACAAACAGCAAGTTAAAAAATAATTACACTGCGTTTCACAGGTGTTCCGTAATTCTAGATAACATTGGTGATGCTGGAGGACAAACAGGTGGAGAATTCCAAATCTGCCTAAACCGCCGTCGAAAATGTTATTCCATCTTCCGTGTTTTGATCATGTTCAAAGCTTAAGCGTTATAAGAAGTACTCGTTCAAAAAGTAGATCAACATAAGTTTGATTTTCTCGTATCACGGAAAAACAAAACGAGGCATTGCATGTATTGCACGTTGCGTTGGTGTTGTATTTTATGGAACGAGGGTCTACTTTCCTATAAAGGGATTGCATAATTCACCTGTTCATGCACGGATAAAGTTAATACATACAAATACAACCGAACGTCTCAAAATATGTGACAGTTGGTAGTTGTTTTACTGCTGTAATGATTGATTACATTTACTTATCATTGGTTTAGTCTACATTATTTGTCAAAATTATTCTGTCACTTATCTGAAGAATTATACAAAGTTCTTTTTACACAACCAATAAGATTTTCTTTGTGACGTTTCGATGACTAGTACGATATATACACCGTCACCTTCATCAGACAAATTGCCAGTGAAGCGTATGCACACAAAGGTTTAAAATGTGTACGATGTCGATTCCGCTGCGCTGTAAGCGTATGTACAATAGTTGTTATATGTGTACCGAATTGACTTGATGCAGCTACGCTTTGTTTAATACTTGGTCATGAAGCGTATATGTGAACGAGCGTTCGACACAGGTAAACAACGCCACTTGACTAAAGTAAACCGTCTTGAAGAGAAATCAACACCACATAACACCAACACAGATGCAGCTCTGAATAATTCTAAAACAAATTTGTGGACAACTCGTACACATTTTACACCTTTATGTGCATATGCTTCACTGGTCATTTTTCTGATGAAGGTGACAGTGTACATTTTGTACTAGTTATCTAAACGTCATATAGAAAATCTTATTGTTTGTGTAAAAAGAACTTTTAATTATCCATACTCACCAACCTGAAGAAAATGTTTAGACATATCTGAAGAATTGTCTTTCAATTGTGGTATAATTAGAGCTTTCGGACTTCTTATACATAAAAAACTTTATTTCTTTTAATATTGTAGAAATCACAAGGAAATATATATTTAAAACATTTGTCTATATACTAGTTCATTTTGTATGTTCTTGTAGAACCAAATATAATGCCTCGATCTGCTTAACACCAAATCCTTCAAAATGTTTATCTGAGATACGTCAATACTGTATGGTTATTAACCAATGAAAAGCGTCGTTATATTGCAGACGTAGTAAAATACATACAATATAATTAACCTTAAATTCTCATATGAAAATAAGTCTATCCCTACATACCATATTTATTTGTAGCGATTCGTGATCCTGCGTGTAAATTGGTAATTGCCGTCGAAATACAGAAATAGATTCGCGCCGATATGAGTTTAATATAGATAATCAACTTTTTACACGTGCTAAAAAAAATTGTTACAAGTATGCCACATCTTCAAACTATCCAATATGAATTATATATACCCGAAGATGTATGTCGTGTTTTTATTGCAGACGACGTGTGCGGTAAGCGATTATTGGACGTGGGTACTGGTCCGACAATTCATACTGTGATCTCAGCAAGCAGTCACGTGGACGAGATCTTTCTCTCTGACTACACTCCACAGAATCTTCATTATCTAGAGAAGTGGCATAAAGGGGAGATAAGTCAACCTGCAAATGTGATCGAATATGTGCTAAGCCTGGAGGGAGGAACGTAAGTTTAATGATATGCAAAGTATCTACCACTACATTGTCCTACATATAATACCAGTATCAAAGCGTCATCAGAACCGTTATTCAAAATCAAAATTATCAACTAGGGCAAACTATGAACGAAAGGATGATTTATATTGATACTCAAAAAGTACGAGAACATACATGTAAAGACCAGGCGATCTGGAATGGTAAGCGTTTTCTATTCCAACGAAGATACCCAATATGTGCATGTAAGTCTAAATCAAGTGCTAGTAAGGTGACGTCATCAAAAAGGGACCCTGGAGTGAAAACGAATCAGCAAGGCACATCCCCCATATAGAATATCACTTAAACGTGTTCCCTCTTATTCATTTGAGGCCAATCCGTGTAATATTTTCATGCAAATCAAGGTTACTGGCTGATTTTGTATATTCCTACTTCACACGTACTGCTTATCATGTGTCGATGTGTCTGGTTGATTATCTTCCCCGTCATACTTCCCCGGTAAAACATAATTTCGATTCTTCATTCGTTTACAGATTTAAAATAATGTGTTATCTTCTACAATGCACTGTCTGTCACACTACACTTATCCGTAATACCTCTTTATGCGTGACTAACGAACCATAAGCGACTTTTGTGTATAAGCAGACTTCACGAAAGAAAACCGGAATGTGATTGCTAAAATACTTATGTCTTTCCATGTTCAGAAACGTTTCATTTCGAATCATTTCGGTACATATATAACAATATTAAACATGCGCTTACAGCGTAGCCGAATCGACACCGATTTTGTGGACAACTCGTACACATATTACACCTTTGGGTGCATGCGCTTCACTGGTCATTTGTCTGATGAAGGTGAAGGTACATATCGTACTAGTCGTCGAAACGTCACATAGAAAATCTTATTGGTTGTGTAAAAAGATTTTTTTATAACACATGCATGTACTTACCAACCCGAAGAAAATGTTAAGAAATAACTTCCTTCAATCAAAACTGCGCTCTTTTGCAACTTCAAACGGTTTTTTCCGTGTTAAATTGTGTAAGTATACTAACATTGTACTTTATATTTGTTACAAATCGCGATCATTTACGGTCAGTGCCAAGCGTTTATAAAATACATATGTTTGGCTAAACTAGGCACATTTGTAACTTTTACTTTATACTAGTCAATATAATTGATATCATATGCTTGAAGGTTTGCCGATGCTTTAGAAAATAGTATATTTTATTCATTGTTTGCAGCAAACCATATAACTATGACGAAATGATTTTAGTGTATGTTTTTTTTTTATATTATGATGATTAAATTTGTTCAGAAATTGTAGTTTGATCTCATCAATGGTTTGTTATTATTGATGGACGACTGTGTTGGAGAAATCATCCTCGATACTCCAGGGTTACGCCCACTTTCGCTCTCTGCACCCCTGGAAGATGTTATAGCAAAGTCAAAGGCTCAGTGTGTGCCACCCTTGTGGATGAGACAGGTAGACTAGTCTGATACTTTAATGTACATTTCTAGAATCTCGCGGTTGCGTGAGGGTAAACTTGGCAGGTTTTGAAGTCGGATGTCGATTCTCTATAATCTTCAATGGACAAGCATCAGCCCAGCGATTGATCAGTGTATTTTTTACCTGAGATCAATCACATAGCTAGCCATGTGCCTTAAATTCTGCTGTGACATATTCGAGGGGTGCAGGAAGCGGAGAGTATCCAAGATGTGAGGAATTAAGGAATGAAATAAATGGTATGTTCTTGTTTTACGTGTAGGAGGACTGCAAGCGAAGTAGAAAGTGAAATAAGGAAAAAGGTTCAAGGAATCTTACCAATAGACGTGACGTCTGCTCAACCTCTCGGGAACTTCAATGGCGATACACAATTTGACATCATAGTATCCAGTTACTGCATTGGAACAGCAGCGTTCACTGTCGAGGAGTACAGAAAATGTCTTGAAAATATATCCTCCCTTCTCAAGAAAGGGGGTTATCTGATCCTGTTTGTTTGTTTGAACGGTGACAGTTACCAAATGGGGGACTATAGATACCGCGCTCTTTCTATAACAAAGGAAGAGATACAATCAACACTGTACAAAGCCGGATTTGACATCAAAGTCAGCTTTGAAATAAAGGAGACTGATTATGATGCCATACACCATAGTTTTGACTCTTATTACTATATGCTTGCTACGAAATGAACACTGCCGTATTCAGTTTCGACATTTGAAAAAAGAACATTACCAACTTTTCTGTGGTTAATAAATATATCTAATAATTATTACTTGTTGTCTTTAAAAAATTGTCATTTTAGATGTTGTATTAATTACTACATGTTGTCCTCCTATTTATCCTAATAAATATCATAAAAAATTAGCAAACGTTATCCTTATTATCTAATTAAGATGTTGTCAATAGAAAATTATTATAGATGTTTGATATTTAGTAAAGGTTGTCTTTATTAATTGTCATTGTAGATGCTGTAATATTTACATTATAATCAATTAACAGTATATGCTACTTTGTATACTAATTACATGTACTTCATGTTGTCATTTTTAGTCCCTAACCGGTTCCATCCGTTCGTCTGTCTGTCCGTCCGTCGTTCCATCCTTCCGTCTTTCTGTCTTTCTGTTCGTCCGAGAAGTTTGTCTGGAACATAGTTTTATCTTCTATATTATTTCACCTGGAGGAACCAGATGCCATGTACAAGGACATCTTGGGAAGGCGGAGTGCAGAGTGCAAGACAAATGTCACTATGACCTCACTGTGACCTTTGCTTCCTGACATAAATGTACTGTTCGTTAAATATAGAAATCATCACCTGGGGAGGACTATTGATTGCCTTGCAATACTTTGTCTTGTTGGTTTTATTATAAAAGACACAGTCTGTATTAACGAAGATCTCTAATTGAGGTGAGGTAAATATCTCGAAAATCTGTTGTCCATCAAATAAAAAAAAAAGTTTCTATAACAAAAGCTATGTAGTTAATTTGAGATAAATATTTTGTTATCCGGAATGGGATTCATCATTGTTTGGTAAGTCTCTTTTGAAAACTTATGATTCCTTTGTCAAGCATAATGTCCAAATGACAGTTGTCTCGAATCTAAACCGTTGAAAGCAACTCACGAATCCACGATGTGCCGAGTCATTTAAGTCAGCTGTCAGAGAATATCGAGACATTTTGCCAAATAACACTCTAATACTACAGACAGTCAGAATGACGGGTTATATGTTTACCCTTTCCGCCCCTTAGTTTCTTTTTAAAATAGGTTCATACAGATGACTCAGCTGGTGGCCCCCTCTTCTCTGTTCTCGATGCCGACAGTTACATGTATTTAGGTATCATTACTCAGCTTACTTGCTGAATCAATGTATCAGAGGAGAATCTTGTCTTCTATTTGAATACTCGTCGTAAAAATAATGGATTGGACAATACTGTATACCGGGAAATTTTCGGTGCACTTTCATGTTCGCCTTTAATAATAATACATATATGAATTAAATGTGAAGGGCGAAATTAAGACTGCTCGAAAGTTCATTTCATGGACGAAGGGCGAAAGTTTAACTCGGCGAAAAATTCCCGATAAACAGTAATCTTATTATTCGTTAATACTTTTTGTATAATTTAATCATCTCCCTTCTTCTATACCATTTATAGAAATTCTAATGGATTGACATATATGAGATTCCTTCTCTTTAGAACCGTTAAAAATATCATGTTTGAATCTGGATTTTCTCAATTTTCATGCAATTATGAAGGGGGGTGTGGGG